>NW_020837952.1:57526021-57592854 GCF_003676395.1 Aethalodelphis obliquidens
CCACCAGGGAAGCCTCCACCATTGCCTTTTGAACCAACTGTTCCTAAAATGTTTATTGAAAGCTTGCTATGTGCCTAGCACTGTTCTACACACTGAGAGTGTAATAATGAACAGGAGTAGTGGAGCTTGTAGTGTAGTTCTGGGGAGACAAAATAAACAAGTAGACAAGAAAATTGTAGTTATGAAGTGGGACAAGGAAGATAAAACAGAATAGTGTGGTAGAGAGAATAGGCGTGAGGATGTGGCATGGCTTTAACTGGAGTGGTTGGGGAAGGCCTCTCAGAAGAGGTGACATAAAATGATAAGAAGGCGGCCCTTCAGCATTATGGGAGGGGAGACTTGAAGTAAAAGGAGCAGTATGTGCAAAGCACCTGAGATGGGTCTGAGGGTAAGAAGTAAGGCCAGTGTGGCTGAGGTGATGAGAGGAAGGTCTGAGCAAGAGGTAGGAGCCAGGGTCATGTCGGCTCTGGTAAGGAAATTGGATTTTACTCCAGGTGTAATGAAAATCCACTGGAAGGTTTTAAACTGTGAAGTGACAGGATCTGATTTATGATTGAGAAGAATCATTCAGGCTGCTGCGTGGATGATGAACCACTGAGGGACGAAGGACCACAGAGGGACGAAAGAGGACGCAGGGAGACCAGTGGGGCCTGTTGGAATTATCCAAGGAGTGTTGAAGGTGTCTGGGACTAGGGTTCTGGTGGTGAAGATATTTTGGAGGCAGGTGGGTTGGATGTGGAGTGTGAGGGACAGGGAACAGTTAAGGATGACTTTTAGGTTTGGGGCCTGAGTAACCGAAGGATGGGTGAACTCGAATTCAGTAGTCATGTGTTTGCATAGTACTTGCAAAACTTAGTCAGGAGCCGAAGCTCCTTTATAAATTCAACAAGTATCTGTATTTCACAGGTGAGGAAGCTGGATGGGGTCAAGTGTCTTGCCACAGGGTCCCTCACTTGAGTATGAGCTTCATGTCTGAAGTGAGCCCTGTTCATCTTGGGCATTATTCTGCTACCTGGTGTCTCCAAGAGGGTCATCTGGGAAGTATTTAGAATGAGGATTGGGGCTTGAGCCGTCTGTCTTCATTGGCTCAGTGTTCTTTGACACACCTTATTTTCCCAGCAGGTGGTTTGGAAGGCAGTGGTAGGCTCTGGGCTTCTCAGCATAAAGGAGGGGAGGGACTGCACGGAGGCTGCTTTGTGGGGCGGGGAGGACTTGGATGAAGTTTGTCAAAAGGTACAATCTTCTGGTTATAAGATAATTAAGTACTAGGGATGTAATGTACAACATACATATAATTAACACTGCTGTATGTTATATAAGAAAATTGTTAAGAGAGTAAATCCTAAGGGTTCGCATCACAAGGAAAAAAATATTTTTCTATTTATTTGATTTTGTATCTATATGAGATGATGGATGTTCACTAAACTTATTGTGGTAATTATTTCATGATGTAAGTGAAATCATTATGCTGTACACTTTAAAACTTATACATCTATGTCAATTATATCTCAATAAAACCGGAAGAAAAAAATTTTTAATAAAAATAAACCAAAAAAAAAAAGGCAGCACATAGAATATCAGGAACCTTAGGAGACTTCGTCTACCACATACTTACCACGTGGCTTCGAGCAAGGTCTCTACCCTCTGGCTCTCAGGTTACACATCTGCAAAATGGGACAATTCATAGCTACCCTCCAATTAAGAAGGGTCCTGAAGGCCTAATAATATTTGGAAAGTTCTTTTTTAAAAATATTTATTTTATTTTTTTTTTATTCTGGCTGCCCCAGGCACGTGGGATCTTTAGTTGCGGCATATGGGCTTCTTAGTTGCGGCATGCGGGCTTCTTAGTTGCGGCATGCGGGCTTCTTAGTTGCGCATGCATTCTGGATCTAGTTCCCCCACCAGGGATCAAACTCGGGCCCCCTGCATTGGGAGTGTGGAGTCTTACCCACTGGACCACCAGGGAAGTACCTGGAAAGTTCTTTGAACTCTAATACACTATAAAAATTTGTGAATAGTTTATAATGTTATTTTAGGAATAGGCCTTTTCTAATACTGAGACAAAGGACAGACTTCTTCCTTAGATTGTTCCAGAATGAACCTGTAGAAGCCTTTCTTTATTTAGGGGATCCTAAAAGGCATGGAGAATGATTTTCTTGGGTTCATTCTGCAAAGCTTGGGCCAAAGGAAAGGGCACCAGCTTTGCTGTGTGGCCCTGGGCAAAATAGTTACGTTCCAGAGCCTCAGTATCTTCACCTGTAAAATGGACACAGTATCTTCTGCCTCTGAGTATTAAATAGGACTGTGTATACTTGGGGGAAATCTGATGCAGGGTATGGGCACTTGGTGAAAGTTAGTCTGTGTCTTCAGTCCTGGAGATGGTCTACAGCCTCCCTTGCCACAGCATTATCCTCAAGACTGGTTCTTGGGATTTCCCTGGCAGTCCAGTGGTTAAGACTTGGCGCTTTCACTGCTGTGGGCCCAGGTTCGATCCCTGGTCAGGGAACTAAGATCCTGCAGGTCGTGAAGTGCAGCCAAAAAATAAATAAATAAAAAAGACTGGCTCTGGGAAAATTGCTTGCTCCTCCCGTGCTGTCCATGGATATCGGGTATGTAGTAGTTGTGCAGGAGAATCTTTTGGGTACTGTCCTAAGAGAGTTGGGAGAAGAGGCACAAATGAATCCACTGGCTTCTTGTTTTCTGATTCTCTAAGTTGAAGGGCAGCATTGAGAAGATGTGCTTTAGAATTACATTTGCATTATCACCATGAAGCTCGTTGGGGAATTTAGGCCCAGTTAGGAGGATTTCTGCCTTCACCCTGCAGAGGGCGAGGCAGTTTCTGGGTGGGAGCTTCAATCCTGTGGCCAGTTGTGGGGGTCTGCAGAGAGGCCTCGGGGATTCCTGTAACTGCCACACTTCAGTGCTTCGTAGCTGGGCTCCTTCACCTTCGGCTGGACGTGTGTGCTGTTACTGTTTGTTGTTGCTGCTCACTGAGAGCTGCAGAGCTGATTTAAGACAAGGGCCCGGCTATAGTACACTGGGCTGAAGCAAGAAGGGAAGGGGGCAAGCTGGGTGGAGCTAAATTCAGGCCAGACCATCCAGGAACTTGCATGTGTGGTGGCATGTTTAGTCTGCCTCGCGGCACCGTTGACATTAGAGATACTGATAATGAGCTCTCAGCCCCGCTGTGCCAGTCACTGAACTAGGTCTTGGACAAACACTGCTTCACTTGATCTTCACAAGAACCCTAAGATGCGGGTGTCATTAGCCTGTTTTCACCATGATGAAATAGAC
Source organism: Aethalodelphis obliquidens (assembly GCF_003676395.1). Taxonomy (NCBI): domain Eukaryota; kingdom Metazoa; phylum Chordata; class Mammalia; order Artiodactyla; family Delphinidae; genus Aethalodelphis; species Aethalodelphis obliquidens. Next base: position 57,529,316 of record NW_020837952.1, read on the forward strand.
CCCCATTGGTTAAACGGCTTGCCCGAGGTCACAACCAGCATGCAGCGGAGCCAGATTTTGAATGCAGGTTTGTTTGACTGCAGAACTCAGGCTTTTTACTACTCAAGCTGTTCCCCCAGAGAACTCCCCTGGGCATAGAGAGTAGAAACTAGATCTCTGAAGAGTGGGCTGGATAGAGGGGACACAGTTCGGTTGGCTCCGTGCCCTGTTTGCATATGGATCTATTTGAGGCCACGATTGCCTCCTGCCCCAAATACCAGCAGAGCTTGAGAGGGAGAGGCCAGAGCTGTGGGTCAGCCTCACAGGCTGCCTATTGAGCTTACAGAGGATGCCCTTTGTAAGTATTCAAAGGGCTGCTGCCCTGGGGGTCCAGAGCAGGGTTTGGGATTTGTATGTACAGTGTGCCTAGCGTCTCTGCTCCAGACAGCAGCAAAGGAGAATTAGGCAGATGAGTGAATCTGTCAACTCATTACTTAAAGGAACCCCCTACTGCCTTGGAGCCCATTTAGAGGCTGTGTCTTGGAGAGACATGGCTCCCTGCCCCCTTTCCAAGCCTCTTAAAAGGACTGTTCATTGCTCCGTGAACAGGCACTAATGGCTCAGCACAGCCTCTGCCAGAGGCACTCACAACTTGAATTTGAAAGCAAGATGAAGAGACTAGTGTTCAAATCATGGTTCTTCTTTCAGTGTCCTAGGCTCTGAGTATAGAGTGGTGATCAGATTAGGCAAGTTTTCTGCCTTCGTAGAGCTTACATTTTAGTGCAATTATTTACCTTATCTGTCTGAGTCTCCATTTTCTCATTAAAACATAAGACAGAATGACCTATAACAATCCCACTTGGCACAGTTGTTGGGAAGATGACATAAGATAACCTTTGTGATCTTGCTTGGCACAGTTTTGTTTGTTTCTTTTCATTTTATTTCTTACTAGACTCCCTGGTGGGTCCGCTTTGGTTGTATTCCTTCCTTCAGAGTTTGTTCTGTGTCAGTAAATGCAGGATCAGGAGAGCCTCCCTTACTCCGTGAGAGCCCTAGAGATTTGTATCCCATCCAGCAAGGGAGGGGGCACTATCTAACCAAGAAGCCAGATTCCACCAGAGGCGTTGAACAGTTGGGACTGAGCCACCATGGAGCACTGAGCCCACCTGGCTGCTGGGCCTGTGGAGGTTGGGAGCCACTGTAGCATAGTGAGAAGGGAATGGGCTCAGCAGGTTCCCAGCTGTGTGACCTTGGGCAGGCTACTTCCTGTCTCTGAGCCTCTCCATCTTCAGGGCAGTTAGGGAGGCTGAGCTCTGTCCAGAAAGGTTTATAAGAGTGGCTGGCATGGAGCAGTGTGTTAGCTACTGTGATTTACTCCAAAACAGATCTGAGGGCACCTGGCTGCTGGTCACCCTGATGGGAGACTCCCACCCAAGTAGAGGGAGTTTTATAGCAAGGAAGTACTATAGGAATGCTTAGAATGGAGAAGACACGATTATGGTTTTTGGTGATTTGAAAGGCTGAAGTGTGGAGGAGTGATTAAGCTCATTTGATCTGGTTCCAGAGGATGGGGCTAGGAAGCGTGCTGGGTACTTTCACGTAGGTGCTCTCCTTTAATCCTCACTACAGCCTGTGAAGGTGTTATTCCCACTCACAGATGAAAAAAGCTGTGTTTAGAGGGCTTAAGTAAAAACACACAAGGTTACACAGCTTGTTGCGGGTAGAGCTGGGATTTGAGCCCACGTTTCCATTGCTAGAATCTGTGCCTGATTTAATGGAGGTGTGTTTCAGTTCAGAAGCATTTGTTGTTGTTGTGAAGTATTAGAATTGTCTAGTAGTGGAACAGACTTTCTGGAAGAAAATGAGCTTCCTGGATTAATCATGTTGAATCAGGGGCTTGTAGAGGTTGCTGAAGAGAGGTTTTCAGCCTTGAGGCTGCCCTTGGCCCCCTACTTCCTGAGAAAATGGAGGCTGAGGGCTTAGTGGAAGTATCTGTTTTAGATAAGGGCCTGGTATTTACTCATGAGAATTTCATAAGCCCCGAGACTTGGGCTCCAAGCATGGGGGAAAATTTTCCCATTTCCTAGTTGTTGTGACATCTGTGTGGATGGCCTATGGATGATCTCTGGAATGTCTCTGGGCCCTGGGGCCAGGTTGAACCAAACATTGAGTATGTTTTACTTTTGGACTTAGGAAATAAAAACAAAACCCCAATAAGTTATTTTTTAAAAAATACGCCCAAGTCATGATCCTTCTTTAAATAATACTGATGTGGACTACTCATACTCCAACCACAGTAGTCAGATATTATAAGACTCAGTAATATCTATTTTTAAGGTAAAATTAATTTCTTACTTTTTTTTCATATTTGTAAAGGTACCCCTTGTAGGAAACTTGGAAAATATAGAAGTATAAAGAATACCATAAAATTTACCTATTATTATTTGTAATACCCAGGGATAACCCACCCCCACCCAGAGATAACTACCATTAACATTGTAGTATATTTCCATCTAGTATTTTTAAAATGTTATAATCCAAATTAAAAATATGTTTAATAATACGTATTTATAATATATATTTCTTTAAATTTTTTTCTGATTCTCAAAGTTCAAATTAAATACATATAAAAAGTAAAAAATTGTCCATAATTTCACCCTCCAGGGATAGCTACTGTTAACAGTTTGGCATCTATCCCATTTTGATTTTATCTGATTTCTTTAATTCATTTCTATCCAAATCAATACTTAGACTTGCCAGGGTTCCCTTGGCGCTTGGAAGGCTCAGTGTTTCGGCTTAGAGCCAGGCTGTCTTTGAGTGCTGGTGTATCTGTGAGACCTTGAGTGAGTTACTATGCTTCTCCTGCCCTCAATTTCCTCATCTGTTAAATGGAGCTCGTATACAGTAGGGCTGTTCATCCATGTAAAGTGCTTATAACTTGGCACTCAATAGAAAGTATTAAGTATCACTATTACTATTACTACTAGTAATTATTATTATTATCATTGTCTTTGCTTAGAAACCTCAGCCCTACCACCTGTTCAGTTTGGGTTCAGTAGGTATCCTGGTGCCAGGGACTATGGGGAGGTGTAGATTCAGCACAGACTGGTGTTTAGTGCCTCTCTTGGAGTCGCTGTTAAACACCACAGGGTACCTGGCATCAGGCCAGGGGGTCTGGTGGAGGGGTCTTGGAGTAAGTACTCCTGGATGGGCTCTGGGGAGTTGTAAAATTGTGTTGTTTTATGTGTTGTCTAAATTTTCTCCATGAAATCTGTCCTCCTTTTTTGAATGGGAGGAAAAACCCTAGTAAAGACTATTTAAAAAACAAAAAACAACCTACTTAAAACAAACAAACAAAACAAAAAAAACCCAACAACCTGTTTTGTAGCATTTTACATAATAATTGCTATTATTTGGGAGCTCATTCACATAATTTCAGACCTCACTTAATACTGTGGGTATTTATTCCCTTTTTCCAAGTGAAGAAACTGGGTTCATATATAAAATAGATAACTAATAAGGACCTACTGTATAGCACAGGGAAGTCTATCTACTCAGTACTCTCTGATGGCCTATATGGGAAAAGAATCTAGAAAAGAGTGGAGGTATGTATATGTATAACTGAGTCACTTTGCTGTACCCCTGAAACTAACACAACATTGTAAATCAACTGTACTCCAATAAAAATTAAAAAAAGAGAGAAAGAAACTGGGTTCAAAGATGAAACCTGCGTGACACCACACAACTAATAAATGGTGGAGCTAGGCCTTTGAGCTATATCTAAGTTCTTTTCACTGTGTAAATAAACCACAGGTCATAATTCAGTCTCCTGAATCAAACCTGCTGGGTTTCTAGCCTGACCTTCCACCATCTCCTGCTTTGTCTTTTACCTCGCACCATTTTGAGTGACTTGTAGCTCCTGCACACTTCACTTGATGATTCTGTATCTTTTTATGTACTATCTGTCCTCTGAGTGCCTTGCAAACCCTTATTTATCCTCCACAGCTCTGGTCAGGGAAGTCTTGCCTGGGCATCCCAAGCAGAGCTAATTGTCTGCTCTCCTGTACTCCTGCCCCTTGTGTGTGTTTCCTTCCACAAGCAGGTCACAGTGGGTTACATTTACTGCTGATTGTGGCCAAACTAAGGTATATAAGTGTAGGGACTGTCTTATTCTTCTTGGTATCTGTGTCCTATTGCTTGGCACAGAATAGGTGTTCAAGTGTTAAAATACAAATGTGCTTATAGGAAATAGGTTACATGATAAGCCACCATCAGCCTACTCCATTGAATACTTTTACCCCTCTTGAATTCATTATCTACATGGCAGCCACAGTGACTTTTTTTTTTTAATGCAGATATAATCCTGCTTCAGTGACTTCCCATTGCTTTTATTTTTTAAAATTTTATTTATTTATTTTTGGCTGCATTGGGTCTTCGTTGCTGCACGTGGGCTTTCTCTAGTTGCGGTGAGCGGGGCTACTCTTCGTTGCGGTGCGTGGGCTTCTCATTGTGGTGGCTTCTCTTGTTACGGAGCACGGGCTCTAGGCGCGTGGGCTTCAGTAGTTGTGGCACGTGGGCTCAGTAGTTGTGGCTCGTGGGCTCTAGAGCGCAGGCTCAGTAGTTGTGGTGCACAGGCTTAGTTGCTCCGTGGCATGTGGATCATCCCGGACTAGGGATTGAACCCATGTCCCTTGCACTGTCAGGCGGATTCTTAACCACTGTGCCACCAGGAAAGTTCTTCCCATTGCTTTTAGAATCAAGTTAAACATTTAACATGTCCTACTGTAAAGCTCATACAAAAAAATCAAAGCCTGACCAATTGATTGGTAAAGGTACAATGAACCACTTTCATATTCTGACGGTTCATTACTTATATACAGACTGAGAAGAGTAAGCTGAAGTTGCCAGCTCCTTGGGTCCTAGTTGCATACACCGAAAAGGGTGGCACCAAAACAAAAGGAGCTGATGACTGCACTGAAAGTTGTGACAGCCTTGATGCCACTAAGCGGGTTTATATCCTGCAGCTCTAGTTTGAAGAGTCCAGGGCAGAAAGCTCTATACCTCATCAGATCCTGGGAGGCGAGGAGAAACTGTCTCATGACTGCCTCCCAGGGAGATAAGGAGCAAGTGGTAGAGGGCCTCACAACTCCTTTAGAGGCCTTCTACCGTCTGGTGTTCCGAGGTATTCTGCCAAGACTCAGATAAACTATAGTTCAAGGTTGCTGCGGTGCTTTTCTCGTACGCCTGCAAGGTCCGTCATGATACCTAGCTCCATTTTACCTCTTAGCCTTATTTTCTGCCGTTTCCACTGCCCTTTGCTCACTTTGCTCTAGCCAAGCTGGCTTTCTCTTTCTTCTTTCAACTACAGGTGCTTCCCTGCCACAGGGCCTTTGCACATGCTGTTCTCTCTGCCTGCCAGGTTCCCTGGATTCCTTTTCCTAAACTGCACTTTCTTTGCCTGGCTAACTCCTAGTCAGGTTTCAGTTCTCAGATTAAATATCACTTTCTTGGAAAAGCCCTTCCCCTAGTCTAGATTAGGTTCTCCAGCTTTATACTGTTATAGCTTTATAGCTGCTTAACCTTTCTTTCATAGCACTTCTCATATCGTTGCTTCCATAGTTTCTTTAGTGATTACTTGATATCTATCTTCTTCACCAGATTGTAAGTTCAGCAATCGGAGGGACTGTGTCGTCTTGCTTATCTCACTAATTCAGGCACCACAGCACAAAGTCTGGGGCTGGATAAATATTTGTTTAATGAATCAGTACTACTTCAGTTTTTTTTAAAAAAGAGTAACTTTATTTATTTTTAATATTTATTTATTTGGTTGCATGGGGTCTTAGTTGCAGCAGGCTGGCTCCTTAGTTGTGGCTCCAGGGCTCCTTAGTTGTGGCTCGCCAGCTCCTTAGTTGTGCCACACAGGCTCCTTAGTTGTGGCATGTGAACTCTTAGCTGCAGCATGCATGTGGGATCTACTTCCCTGACCAGGGATCGAATGCGGGCTGCCTACGTTGGGAGCGTGGGGTTTTATCCACTGTGCCACCAGGGAAGTCCCTGCTTCAGTTTTAATTAGGGTGGTAGTGTGGTGGAAAAAGTGTTGACTTGAGAATTAAGTGACTTGAGTTCTGCTCCAAATTGCTGTTAACTAGGTATGTGACCTGGGGCTCTCTTCATCTGTCACGTGAAGAAAAGATATCTGGTGATCTGGGGACACTTTGGGTTTTGATAATCTGTGATTCTAGATGAACCATTTAATTAGCCAAGTTCTAGAGGGATGGGATTTAGGATGAGACTCCAACTGCCTACTTGACATCTCCACTTGGGTGTCAGACAGGAAAACTCCCGATCTCACCCCCAAGCCTGCTCTTCCTATTGCCTTCCCCATTTCAGTTTATAGCAGCCCCATTCTTCCAGTTACTCAGGCCCAAAACCTCAGTGGTATTCTTGACTTTCCTCTCATGCCTCTTGGCCAGTTTGTTAGCAAATCCTATTGTTAGTACTTTCAGAGACTATGCAGACTCCAACCCCTTCTCACCACCTCCACCATTACCACTCTGGTCCAAATCACCACCATCTTTGCCTGGGATATTGTGTTGGCCTCCTATCTGGTTTCCCTGCTTCCTTCTATTCTATGTACAGCAGCCAGAATGGTCCTTATAAATAAGTAGGACCATGTAATTCTCATTCAGAATTCTCTGTTAGCTTCTCTTCTCACTCAGAGTAAAGTCCAGAATCTTTACTGTATTCTACAAGGTCCTATGCCCCTTTTCTTTTTTTTAAAGATTTGTTTATTATTTATTTGTTTTATTTATTTTTGGCTGTGTCAGATCTTAGTTGTGGCATGTGGGTCTTCGGTGAGGCATGCAGGATCTTTCGTTGTGGCGCGTGGGCTTCTCTCTAGTTGTGGCGTGCGGGTTTTCTCTTCTCTCGTGGTGTGTAGACTGGGCGGGTGGGCTTTGTAGTTTGCGGCACGCAGGCTCTGTAGTTGAGGTGCACGAGCTCAGTAGTTGTGGCGCATGGGCTTAGTTGCCCCATGGCATGTGGGATCTTAGTTCCCTGAGCAGGGATCGAACCTGTGTCCTCTGCATTGCAAGGTGAATTCTTTGCCACTGGACCACCAGGGAAGTCCCTAGGTCCTATGCAATCTCGGTCTTACCTCTTACTGTACTCCTCCTTGTTTATTCTGCTCTGGCTATACTGGCTTCCTTGCTGTTCCTTTTTTTCCCCCCTATATATTTTTTACTTTTAAATATTTACCATTTTAAGAATTTTAAGTATACAGTTCAGTAGCATCAAGTACATTCACATTGTTGCACAACTATCACCACCAGTCATCTCCAGAACTTTTTCATCTTCCCAAACTGAGACTGTAGCCATTAGACACTAACTCCCCATTTCCCCCTTCCCCCAACCCCTGGCACCCACTCTTCTGTTTTCTGTCTCTATGAACTTAATTACTCCAGGTACCTCATATAACTAATCACACAGTATTTGTCCTTTTGTGACTGGCTTATTTCACTTAGCATAATGTCTTCAAGGTTCATCTGTGTTGTAGCATGTGTCAGATTCTTTTTTAGGCTTTTACAAATCCTTTGTTAAGTCTAACTAATATTCCATTGTATGTACCACATTCTGTTTCTCCATCATCCATCAATGGACACTTGGGTGGGTTGCTTCCACTTTTTGGCTATTTTGAATAATGCTGCTATCAACGTGGGTATACAGATGTCTCTCCTTGTTGTTCTTTGAACACAACGGGCACTACCTCACTTTGGAGGATCCTTAAACTTTCTGTCTAGAATACTCTTCCTTCAGATTACCTGTAGGTTGACCTTTTGTCAGGTGGTTGTTCAATGTCACCTTCTCACTGGAGCCCTTCCCAACTCTCCTACTTTAAATTGCACCTCCCCCTACTTCCCTGGCTCCTTCTCGCAGGGCTCCTGCTTCATTCTCTCATGACACTTACCGATGTCTGACTGAGGTTTTACTTGTTTCTCTGTGTCTACTTGTCTGTCCCCTCCCCGCCCTTATCCTCCCGGAATGTCAGTCCCAAGAGGGCAGGGAGTATTGGACCATTTTGTTCATTGCTGTATCCTCAGTGCCTCAGACAGTGTCTGGCCCCCGTAGTCACTCAGTAACTAGTTGATAGATGGACAGACGAATGAGTAAACAAATGGGTACGGTTTGGTGGTAGGAGGGAGGGGAGACAGAGAGAATGACAGTGAAGATAGGTGTTTTTCACCAGTCAGCCCTGCTTATCATTTCTCATACTTCTGGCTGCTACTGAGATTATAAAGTTAGTGTAAAAACCTAGCTTTTTCTTCATCCTTGTATCTTACTTCTCCAGTGACTGCTACTATCCCCCAAAGACAGTCTTGTTCTGGGAAAGTTGCGTGATAGAGGTCACCAAAGTGTACAGACAGAATTGAGAGGATCAATGTGAGGTTGCACGTTTTAAATTTTTTGCAGTAAGGACACCAAAACAACCAAAACCAAAACCAAAACAAAAAAACCACTATATCATTCTCTGTTATCACCATTATTTCTTAAAAGGGCCTTTTTAACATCAAAGGTATAGGAAGGAAAGACTCAGAACAAAGAACATGTTTTAAATGTAATAAATTTGAGTTTTTAAAAAAACTTGCTACATTGTCTTTATTTTCTCCATTTTCCTGGTGGATAGTTGTGTGCAGGCAGGCATCAAGTGGGCAGGCTGAGGTTTGGGGTCCTCTGGTACAGTAGGTGGAATGCTGCAGAGAGCCTGGTGATGCTCTGCAAACGCCTTCGGTGACTGTCATTCGTTGTCGCTGTTTGCCTTTGATGTTTGTAAGTAATTTTTTTTTTTTTTTTTTTTGCGGTACGCAGGCCTCTCACTGTTGTGGCCTCTCCCGTTGCGGAGCACAGGCTCCGGACGCGCAAGCTCAGCGGCCATGGCTCACGGGCCCAGCCGCTCCGCGGCACGTGGGATCCTCCTGGACCGGGGCACGAACCCCTGTCCCCTGCATTGGCACGTGGACTCTCAACCACTGCGCCACCAGGGAAGCCCATGTAATTTTTTAAAAAATTGAGTTATAATTGACATACAACATTGTATTAGTTTCAGGTACACAGCATGATGATTATATATTTGTACGTATTGCAAAGTGATCACCACAATAAGACTAGTTAACGTCCATCACCATACATTTTATGTAACTAATATTTTTAATTGGAAGTTCTCTAAGATAGTGTTTCCGGACTGCCTATGTCGACCTGTTATTGGATCATGAAATTAATGGGGTGCAAGTGGCCTTCAAAAAAAGATAATACAGAATGCTAAATGAAAAAAGCCAGACACAGAAGGCCACCTATTGTATGATTTCATTTACATGAAATATCTAGAACAGACAAATCCATAGAAACAGAAAGCAGGTCAGTGATTGCCAGCAGCTGGGACAGGGAGGGTGAAAAGAAAAAGGAGCAGCTGCTCAGTGTGTCCGGGGCTTGCTTCGGGTGATGGAGAGGTTCTGGAACTAGATAGTGGTGATAGTTGCACAGCATTGTAAATGTACTGAATTGTACATTTAATAGTTACAATGGTAGATTTTACCACAATGAAAATAATAATAGAGAATAAAAAGTATCAGTGTACATTGCACACGTCAGGTATTGTTTAGTGAAACTTCGTGTGAATTACACACACTCTCAGTACCTGCTGCTGGGCCACAACATAAAATGTGTTTTGTGCCTGTGTGTTTTCAGTCAAAATTTGGAAGTCCCCTCTCAAAGGCTCCTTTTAGCTCCGAACATCCTGTGGCCAGTATATGGATGTTGCTAGGATACAGTGGACTTTGAATGACTTCCTCCTTCCCTGATGACTCTCCACAAATGCCATGTGATTTTGAGCAGATCACTCAGTCTCTCTGGTTTTTGCATCTGTAGCCAATGTTTTTGATTTGAACCCAAACAAGATCTTGTTTGAGCCCTGAGGAGGCCTTAGCCTCTTTTTCACTCGACCACTCGTATTTCCCCTGTACCTAACGCATACAATAGCCACTCTAACACACTACCACACCTTCTGTTTGTCTTATCACACCGTACTGTGGTCTTGAGGGCAGGGAGAGCATGGTGGTGTTCTAGAGTCTAGTGTGGTACAGCTAAGCTTTCCCCAGGTGTGCTGTAGCGAATAACATACAGGTGTGCAGAGATAATGACCCCCCCCCCATCCCCCAGCAACTAAGGCTGCCAGTTGTCTTCCAGCAGCAACCTGGTCTGTTTACCAAAAAGAATTACTTTGTTCGTGGGCCTTAACTTGAAAAAGTTTGGGAGCCATGTGGAAACAATTTCTGGCATTACTTGTTAAATGACAGGGATTATTCTCCATATTTTATAAGTATTTTAAAATAGAGTAAACAGTTTGACCATGCAGGGAGCTAATAATAAATGGGTAGCATTCTGAATCTGGTGTGCTTTCTGTGACACCACTCTGGGTTGCATTTGATGTGTGCACATATGCATACCTTTACATCCACATCTGTGTGTAAATGAAGGCGAAGGCTGTGGCTACTCCAGAAAGACCTGAGCTCTGGGGGTTTTCTTCCTTGGTACAGATTAATCTGTTCTGCCGTTGCTATGCTTTCCCCTAGGCCTTTGGGAGTAAGTGGGTTTATCTGATGCCTGCTTACTGGGGAGGAATATTTATAGAATCTCTGAGCTGGAAGGAACTTTGGAGAACGTCTAGTCCGGTGGTTCCCAGATATGGCTGTATCAGCGTAACCTGTAATCTTTATTGATGGTTAAGGCTCCACCTCAGGTGATTCTGATTGAGAGGTCTGGGAGCCCTTAGGGCCTAGAAGCTGTTTCAGTGAAACCTCCCAGGTGATTTTGATGCAGCCAGAATGATCTGCTTCTCCCATTTTATAGAAATGGAGGGACTTCCCTGGTGATCCAGTGGCTAAGACTCCTTGCTGCCAGTGCAGAGGGCCCAGGTTCGATCCTGGTCAGGGAACTAGATCCCGCATGCTGCAACTAAGAGTTCGCATGCCACAACTAAAGATCCCACATGCTGCAACTAAAGATTCTGCATGTGGCAACGAAGATCCCACGAGCTGCAACTGAGACCTGGCGCAGCCAAATAAATAAATATTTTTTTAAAAAAAGAAGTGAAAAAGAAGGCACAGAAAGGCTAGATTATTTGTACAGGGGTGCATTGTGACCGAACTCGGAGGCCAGATCTCTGGACTCCCAACCCCTGAATGTTCCTTCTTGGCCCCCACCACCTCCTGTCACAGGGGGAATCTCACTGTCCACCATACTGCACACAGAGAAATGACCCATGGGGCGGGCACTCTGAGCTTGATACCTTCACCCGAATGTTGGATTTCAAAATTGGAGTTCAAGAAGAAACCTATAGTGATATTAGGGAACTTTGGTTCTCTCTACATCAGCTAAAAACAGCTTGCTGTCAGTCTCTTTCCATCCACACAGTATTACCTTAATACAAATTTGGGGAATTATAGGAGAAAATAATTTTCTGTCTTAAACCATTTTTTATAATGTTCATTTCCTTTACATACTTGGAGTTATTTCTTGAAGATAGAGTCTCAGATATGGAATTACTGAATCAAAGGTATGGATGTTCCTGTGGATGTCTTATTGACAAGCTGCTTTATGAAAAGATTGAATTATTTTGCTTTTAGTCCACAGCAAGCAGTCTGCAAGGATATTTATCTTTGGTTCTGAGCATTTTTTAATTAAAAACTAATGTTGGTTACATTCTTTCTAATGATAAGAAGTATTATAATGATTCATTTGTAGAAAATTTGGAAAATTTAGAAAAAAATCAAGAAGGAAATTTAAGCCATTATGTCCAGCGCATAGATTTAACCATACTTGATGCCTTACTTAAAAGATTTTTTGTCATGAATTTTTACACATAAGTAAAAGTAGAAAATAGTACAAAGAACACCCATATACCTACCATCTAGAGTCAACAGTTATCAACATTTTGCCTTATTTGCTTCATCTATATATATATTTTTAAATTTTTATTGGAGTATAGTTGATTTACAATATTGTGTTAGTTTCTACTGTAGAGCAAAGTGAATCAGCTTATACGTTTATATATATCTCTTTTTTGGATTTCCTTCCCATTTAGGTCCCCACAGAGCATTGAGTACAGTTCCCTGTGCTATACAATAGGTTCTCATTAGTTATCTATTTTATACATAGTATCGATAGTGTATATGTGTCAGTCTCACAATTCATCCCACCCCCCCATGTGTATATTTTTTATTATTTTTTTTTTCTGGACCATTTCAGAAGAAATTAAAGGCGTTGTGACACCTCATTCCTAAAAGCTTCAACATTTATCTCTTAAAACTAAGTCAATTAGCTATATAACTACAGTATCATTTTCTTAACTTCCCCACTTCTCCCAAAAATGTCTTTGGTAGCTATCTCTTTTCAAATCAAGACCTGATAAAAAAATTTGCATGCTGCATTGATTTTTTCTTTTTTTTCTTTTTCTTTTTTTTTTTTTTGCAGTATGCGGGCCTCTTACTGTTGTGGCCTCTCGCGTTGCGGAGCACAGGCTCCGGACGCGCAGGCTCACCGGCCACGGCTCACGGGCCCAGCCGCTCCGCGTCACGTGGGATCTTCCCGCACCGGAGCACGAACCCATGTGCCCCGCATCAGCAGGCGGACTCTCGACCACTGCGCCACCAGGGAAGCCCTGATTTTACTTTTTTAGTCTCTTAATCTAGAACAGCACCTCCCCACTCCCACCCCGTCACACACACACCGTTTTTCCCCATGACATTGACTTGAAAGGGACTAGCCCAGATTCTCGTAGACCTTTCGCATTCTGGATGTAATTGATTATTCTTTTATTCCTTACATTTCCCTTAAACTGGAAGTAAGGTCCCAAAGCTTTCTTAGATTCAGGTTAAACGTTTTTTGACAAGAATTCTTCATAGGTGACGCTGTCCCATCGGGAGGCACGAATGTAAGGTAGTCTTGCTGTTGGTGGTGCTGTTTGATCTCTGGGTTGAGCTGGTGGTAACCAGATTCCTCTAGTGTGAAGGTACATTTTTTTCCTTTTACTTAGTCGTGATAAATTCCTGTAAGTTAACTTGCTGAAACAAAGGGTTTGCACATTTTTAAAAACCAGAACGCTTGATTATTGTCTAAGTGCTCCTAACTGATCCTGCTGTGTATGCTACACTACAGTCAGCATGCTTTTCTGCACCAATTTGTCTTGTTCATTCTTTTTTTTCCCCCTGATTACAAAAGAAACTCACATATATCATGCAGCATTTAAAAGTTACAGAAATACTTAGCCTAGAACATAAAAGTGCCCATAATTCTAATCTCTAGAGATAATTGCTGTGAACAGTTTAGGCATATCATGTCAATTTTTTTCTAAACATATTTACATTTGTTAATTACTGTTATTATACAGAAATGGGCCCATACCATGGCACTATTTTGCTATTTCTTATTTTCATTGAATGTGTCATGAAATTTTTTTCCTGCCAGTAAAGGTAGATCTACTTCTTTTAAAATTTTTTTTTATTTTTTAAATATTCTTTTTAAAAAAGTATTTATTTATGTATTTATTTGGTTGCACCAGGTCTTAGTTGTGGCAGGTGGGCTCCTTCGTTGCGGCATGCGAACTCTTAGTTGCAGCATGATGTGCGATCTAGTTCCCTGACCAGGGATCGAACCAGGGCCCTCTGCATTGGGAGCTCAGAGTCTTATCCACTGCGCCACAAGGGAAGTCCCCTCTACTTCTTTTTTTAAATCATGGTAAAATACATAATAAAGTTTGACATTTTAACCATTTTTGACTGTTCACTTCAGTGACGTTAACTACATTCACAATGTTGTTAGACCACCACCATCATCTTATTCTTGAATATTTAAAAAGGTGTAGAATGGCATTCCTTCGTGGATGAACCAGAATTTATTCAATCAGTGCCCTATTTTTGGACAATTGTGTTGTTCTTTTAAAAACAGTGACGGGGACTTCCCTGGTGGCACAGTAGTTAAGAATCCACCTGCCAGTACAGGGGACACGGGTTCGAACCCTGGTCTGGGAAGCTCCCACATGCCACGGAAATAAGCCTGTGCGCCGCAACTGCTGAGCCTGCTCTCTAGAGCCCGTGAGCCACAACTACTGAAGCCTGCGCGCCTAGAGCCTGTGCTCTGAAACAAGAGAAGCCACCACAATGAAAAGCCCGCACACCGCAACAAAGAGCAGCCCCGCTTGCCGCAACTAGAGAAAGCCCGCACGTGGCAACGAAGACCATCAATCCAAATGTGAAGCTAGATAAAGAACAGTTGTCTCAATAAATAAGTAAAAACAGTGATGTAGAGAGCGTCTTTGCTAGTCTCTACACTCATTTAAGTGAGTATTTTTATAAGATAGCTTCCTGGAAGAGGGAAAGCTAGTCAAAAGGTACGAACGTTTTACATTTTAATAGGTATTGCCTAATTGTTTTTCAAAAACGTTCAACCTGTTTACAGTCTAACCACAAGCATCTGAGCCTGGCAAATTATTGATTTGTCCTGTTAACTATTTGTTCTCACAAGGTTAACCAAACTTGCTCTGTATTTAACCTTGCTCAATAAGGAAGAACTGGTTGGTAAAGTAAAAGCAACATTCATTCAGTTTAATTAACTGATATTTATGTAGCACCTGTGTATCAGACCTGGTGTTCAGGCATGGGGAATTTTATTATGAATGAACAGACATAATCCCTCCCTTAGTGGATCTTACAGACTAGTGGAGACAGATATCATCTCACGAATGAACGTCAGAAAGTAGTAAATGGGCATAGATGATAGGAGGCTCTGCTTGGGCTGAGAGTTCAAGAAGGTTCCCTAAGAAAGTGAAATTAATTTGGAACTTGAAGGATCAATGGGAATTACCTACACAAAGGGTAGATTGAGAAGGAGGTGGGCAGAGAACATTCTAAGCAGAAGAAACGGCATGTGCAAAGGCCCAGTGGCAGATCCCTTTAGACTTTGTACTGGCTACGGAAGTTCAGCATGTTTGGTGCCCTGGAGGAAAGCAAGTTTCTGAATTATTCAGAGACCAAATAGATGAGGTCTCTCTGCCAGGATCCCGTAAGCAGAAGGGGTTTCAGAGAGATGGGAGGTTTTCCAAGGCAAATTCTAACAAATTGCAAGTAGTCTGTAGGAGAGACAGAAGAGATGCTGCTACAGAGCTCAGCTTAGATTTTTAGAATGTCTTAGCCAAAGTTGGAAGGAGGGCAAGTAACTAAGGAGAAACACTGTGGCAGCTGGAATACATCAGAAAGGGGTCAAGAATGTCAAAGGCCCAGATGAGCTAAGGCTTCTGAAAAATGCTGATCAGCCAAAAGTTATGTTTTCAGTAAGCAAAAGAAGAGGATACCCCTTCTGCCAGAATCCAGAAAAGGAGCACAACCTCATCTAATTGTGTGTCTGTCTCCTCCATGAAAATAATACAATATAACATACATTGAGGGCTTTCCTGGAGGTGCAGTGGTTAAGAATCCGCCTGCCGATGCGGGGGACATGGGTTCGATCCCTGGCCCGGGAAGATCCCACATGCCATGGAGCAGCTAAGCCTGTGCGCCAGAACTACTGAAGCCCACACACCTAGAGCCGTGCTCCGCAACAAGAGAAGCCACGACGATGGGAAGCCTGCGCACCACAATGAAGAGTAGCCCCCGCTCGCCGCAACTAGAGAAAGCCTGCGCACAGCAGCAGAGACCCAATACAGCCAAAAATAAAAACAAATAAATTAATTAAAAAAAAATCACATACATTGAGCACATATGAACCAGCTCTGTGCCAAGCACTTAAAGTAGACTATTTCATTTACTGTTAACACGTTTATCTCCATTTTCTCTGTGGGGAAGCTAAGGCTTGGTGAGGCTAAATAACTTCTCTAGGGCCACAGCGGGTTAGTGATGCTGCTGGGTTGGGCAATCTGACTACAGGTCTTCAATCTGAACCATCACACCATGCTACCTTCCAATGGGAAAGGATAGGCTATGTGGGGTTAGCGGGTAGCAGAATCTAGGGGAATTGGCTTATCCTAGAAAGAGACGGGTCTGCACTTGCATCCTGGATTCACTGTTTGTCACATGTAAGATTTCTGACTTAACCTCTATGATCTTCAGTTTCCAAATCTGTAAGATGGGAATAACAATTACCTTGTACCACTATGGAATTCAAAATTGGGCACAGAAAATGCTTGGCATGGAGCAGGTACTTAATAAGTAAGGCTGTTTTATTTTTATTCTAAGACTACCCATAGCCTAGTCTTCATTTTATATGTGAGATATATGTGGTCCTGAATGAATGATACATGGTACCCTTGCCCTTGAAGTCAGTCTTTGGGTAAGCATATTAGTGAAATCAGCCTCTTCAGAGTTATACATGACATTTCATACACTTTAAACCTCTCACAGTTCGGCTCTGAAGCAGGGAACAGGGCTGAGATTTCACCCTTTACCGGTGTGAAAAACTCAGGCCTGGAGGAACAAAGTGAATTGCTTAAGGTCTCACAGCCAGGCTAACATCTTCTTACTTTTTTGTTGCGATTAGATTAGTGAAACGGAGTGTGAGTGTTGATTTCTGTAGGGCAACTGACGGGTCAGTCAGGCTGTCCCTAGTCGCGAAACAGAAGCGATCGCTTAGTGACATTTCAGTCAGGTGGTTATTGTTGTGGGTTGAAGACCCGGACCTGGGGATTGTCACTAAATAGATCACTGTTGGCTTGACCAAACGTCCACCCTGGGGAGCCTGGCCTGGAATGGGTCACATTTGTACTGAGACTTAAATGAACAGCCTGAGAGTTGTGCTTACTGTGTGTGTGGCTGACATGCACTGGGAAGGCCAGCCTGTCAGGACCTGGGGTGACTGACCCGGACTCCTGTAGACCACAGAGGGCTGGAGGTAGACAGAAACTGGTGCTGAAATTAAACCAAGATTAAGGTAGAGCTCTGCACAGAAAACCAAGTCTGTAGTACAGTGTGGCTTGAGCGGTCAGTGAGGAAGGTGGCTATTGAGGGGTTAGGAGGAAGGGAGTGATGCATGTGTCAGCAGTGAGGTGGACAGCCATGAGCTCAGCAAAGGAAGTGACTGTCCCTTTGCCCTCAGCACAGGGCATGGTTGGGCTATTGCAGGATTTAGAAACATGCCACGTAAAGGAAAAGTTGAAAAAACTCAGGGCTACCCTTGGCCTAGAGAAGAGGGGGTTTAGAGAGGACAGTAAGTCCTGTCTTCAGATAGTTGAGGGACCCCCGCCCTCAGCTGAGTTATTGACCTGGGTAAGGTTTAGGGTTACGTTGTTGTTTTGGGCCATATCTTGTGGCTTGCGGGACCTTAGTTCCCCAACCAGGGATTGAACCCAGGCCCATGCAGTGAAGGTGCCGAGTCCTAACCACTGGACCGCCAGGTAAGTCCCAGGATTGTGTATTTTTAACAAACTCAGGAGATTCTGTTGCACCTCAGGTCTGGGAAGCAATATCCTGAGAAAGATGGTTGCGTTTATTTCATACCGTCCAGAGGGCAGACGCCCCCGCTACCTGAAAAAGCAGACTGTGCAAGGAAACAGAGAGGGAGAATATTTTGAAATTTTTCAGAAATGGATTGGTGGTCGTGTGGGATGATGAACTCCTGGCATGGGTTGGGGTCCAAATAGCTTTTTAGAAAAATTGACTTGATGAACATTCAGGTTGTTCAGGCTTCCTAAAAACTCTTTCCATCCTTATTAATGTATAAACCTGAGCCGTCCCATGTGGCAACTTAACTTTAATTAAAGTTGAGTAACATTAAAAATTCCACTCCTCAGTCACCTCAGCACACTTCAGGTGCCCTGCAGCCACGTGTGGTGGGTGGCTACTGTATTGAACAGTGAGGATCTAGGACGTGTCCATCATGGCAGGAAGTCCTCTTGGGCAGCGCTAGCTGTTGTGAACAGACACTTGCACATAGTTGGTAAGCAGAGCGGTGTCATGGTTAAGGGTTGAGCATGTAGCTGGTTGATTTGTTATTAACACGATTGAGTTTATCTCCATTTTAGGGGCAAAGCTTTGGGTGAGGGCCTGGGGCAATAGCACAAAGTGGGCCAGTCAGGCTGGGTTGGGTTCTGGTTGCTGCTCTGTGGCCTTGGTCACTGCATGAGAGCCTCAGTTGCCTCACTTGGAAAATAGGCTAATCATAGGCGCCGCTTCACTGGGCGGCTGTGAGGATTAGATGCTTAGCACGGTGCTCATCTCACACTAGGCACTAATAAATATTCTTTTTTTATCCCAGAGTTGTATTCTGTATGAACATATTATTTTGTCCTTTTTTTTCCAATCAGCATTATTACTTAAATCTATTTTTAAGTATTGATATGTGTCCATAGATTGCTTAATTGTCCCCTTACTGTTAGGAATTTGCTACTTTACCTTTTCTCTACACTATAATTATGATTACAGTTATTTGTTTCGCTTACTGGGCCAGACACTAGGTATTGTTCTACTCATTTTTATTTCTAAGGAAACTGAAGTTAAGGGCAATTAATTTACAAAAAGAGAGCGATAGATCTGTGTATAAACATTGGAAAGATGTCAAAGATATGTTGATAAATGAAAATAGCAAGTTGCAGAACAACTTGTATAGCTTCTCATTTGTGTGAAAAACACAGAGGAGGCTGAATGTATGCTTATAAATGCACAGGGGTAATAATAGAAACCGTGCCAAGTACTTTCTGTTACCTCCTAGCCCTCACAATAGCACTGTGTGGAAATGATTACTTAGAGAGGGTAAATTGTCCTAGATGGCTCAGGTAGTAAATGGCTTGCCAGGTTGAAGTCCAGGTCCCCCCGACTGCCGCTGTGCACTGGGCCTCCCACTGTAATGGTAGCGGCAGGCAGCAGCGGCCGTACCTGCAGCTGCAGTGTCCCACATTCCTCCTCTGCACAGGCTGTTGAAAGTCCTTTGGGACTCCCCTGGCGGTCCAGTGGTTAAGACTCCATACTTCCACTGCAGGGGGCACAGGTTTGTTCCCTGATCGGGGAACTAGAATCCCACATGCTGTGAAGCCAAAAAAAAAAAAAAAAAGGAAAGTCCTTTGATTGGTGAGTTCTTCACCCCTACCCAGTAGGGCAGAGAGTGAGGGTCCCCTGGTGCATTTTTAGCTGGAGGGCAGGTGGATCTGCAGTCTGCACTGGGAGGTCGCTTCTGCTGTGGCAGGTCGGGGGTGGCGGGTGGGGTGCTGTTTCCTGATGGGGTCTGCCCTCCTTGCCGGCCACCTGAACAGCGAGTGGCAGCTGTGCATTTGTATTGGTTTAGATGCTGAGGTCAGCAGGATTTGGCTTTAAATGTTCTGGTGACATATAGAAGGGAGCCTGGGGCAGTGGCTTGAGCTTTGCCTCTTTCCTTGCCTGAGGGTATAACTTCCTAGACGGCGAACACCACTGTTCTTTCCCTCTGTCGCTTCTTTGGGTTCATCTATTCCTCCTTGGTCAAAATGGACCCTGTGAAGTTTGTCATCCACAGTTTAAAATGAACTAATACAGACCCCTTCATAACAGTTGCTTATCTGTTGCTGCATAAGAAGTCGTTGCTCCCAAACTTAGAGGATTAAAACAACAATACACGTTTCTCGCTCACAGTTCCTGTGGGCCCGGAATTTGGGAGCGTCTTGGCTGGTGGTTCTGGCTCAGAGTCGCTCAAGAACTTGCAGTCCAGGTTGTCGGTCAGGGCCCTGGTGATCTGAGGGCTTGGGCTGAGGCTGGAGCACTGGCTTGCAAGATGGCATGCTTACACACCTAGCAAGGTGGTGCTGGTTTTTGGCAAGAGGCCTCAGTTCCTCTCTAGGTGGGCCTCTCTGAGGACTGCTGAACTGTTTTTTTGTTTGTTTGTTTGTTTTTTGCGGTACGCGGGCCTCTCACTGTTGTGGCCTCTCCCATTGCGGAGCACAGGCTCAGCGGCCATGGCTCATGGGCCCAGCCGCTCCGCGGCATGTGGGATCTTCCCGGACCGGGGCACAAACCTGTGTCCCCCGCATCGGCAGGCGGACTCACAGCCACTGCGCCACCAGGGAAGCCCTGCTGAAATGTTTTAACAGCGGTGGTGACTGTCTTCCGCCAGAGCCATCAAAGAAAGAGAGAGCCATGCAGAAGCAATCCTTTTTGCGGCCTGGCCTCAGAGGTCCCCTGGTATCACTGTGCCATTCTGTCCAGTCAGTCGGTGAGTCTGCTGCACATTCCAGGGGAGCAGGATTAGGCACCACCTTTTCAAGGGATGAGGAAACATCCAAAGCTCATGCATAGGTTTTCCTCACTAATTTTTTGCATCTATTTAACCATTAGTTATTAAATCTCAAATATGTGCCAGGTCGTCCAGATACAGATGAATAAGACAGACAGAGCTTGATCCCAAGCCCCAAGGAACTTACAGGGCAGGCAGGATAGCAGCTACCATTTGGGTGGTGCTTCAGAGCTTAATGGGAACGTCCATATATTTTCTCCTTCAACCTTCCCAGTAACTATATGATCGCTACAGCTGGTTGTATCCCCATTGCCCAACTTTTCTGGTCCTCAGATGATAGAGGATTTTCTTAAGTGGACAGAATTTGACTTTGATGCAGAAATTCTGACTGTAAATCCCTTACACTTTTCTGCTGCCACAGGCTGTGTTCCTTTTGGCTACTGTCTCATCCCTGTGCCTCAGGTGAGGAAACTGAGGCTGCAGTCACTGAATAGCTCTTGACACTTGAATTCTTTGCTTTTTTCACCATTCTGCGCTGTCTCTCGGGGGTGGACCACTCTAAATACTCCACTGACAGTCGCTGCTGTCCTTCTTCTTGCAGAAAGCCCTGGGTGTGCGGCAGTACCATGTGGCCTCGGTCCTGTGCCAGCGGGCCGAGGTGGCCATGAGCCACTTTGAGCCCACTGAGTACATCCGCTATGACCTGCTCGAGAAGAACATTAACGTCGTCCGCAAACGGTAAGGCTGCAGGGCGAGCTGCGGAGACTGCGAGAGGGTGTTGGTGCTTCTGGTGCCGCCTGCCCCTTTCGGGCAGCGTAGGAGGTGCTTGGGGAAGGATGGTTGGTCGTGGTGGTGGCAGGATTGAGTCGTTTAGGGTACAGCGGTCCCTGCTGAGGAAGGGTGTTCCAGATCAGTGGTGGACCTTCTGTCCTCTCTGCCAAGGAAAAGTCTGTTAGCAAGAAGCCTGGAGATGTGGGCCCTACGGAAGGTCTCAGGCACTCTTCGGTGCTGTGGCCCGAACCTTCCACCCACTCTTTCCAGGACAGACGACTAGCCCTGGGCCATTTCTCTGGGATCTGCCGGGCCCAGTGACTTCAGAAATACATATATTTCCCCTTCAGTGCGTAAGCCCAGGGGAGAGCTCAGCCTTGAGACTCAGCAGGAATCTCAGGTGGGATCTTGAGCATATTTTTTTTCTGGACCTCTCTTTGCTCATTTGATAAAATGGCAGCTGTCTTTGCACTGCTGTTCTGTGTGCCAGGTTCTGGGCTAGATGCTGGCACAGGAGGGATGAATAAGATACCACAAGAGGATGCGGAGTGGGGGCTGGTAGCGCCAACCAGTGCTGCGCCTGAAACTTGAATGGCTGCAGACAGAGCTGCACGCTGGCCTATCTGGTGACATGGCCCTGGGAGGACGAGAGAACCAGTATGAGTACACAGTGTCCCCATCCGCAGTAATAGCTGACGAATGGGCTCAGGTGGACAAAGCCACACTGTGAGTGAGTGATGGGACCTGGTCTCCAGGCTCTCGTCCAGTGCTCTGGCCACTGTCCCACACTTGCTCTCTGTTGCCACTTTGCTTCCTCTTTACTGGTATCCTCACTTCAGTTTTACAGGTAAGGGACTATCTTAGTCTTTATCTGCTGCACCTGCAACTTGGCATCACCTAATTGTAATAAAGACCTCGTAATGCACATCAAGGGTGTTCATCTGATTCAGGTGGTGTAGGCCTTACTGCTCAAACTGCGGCCCATGGAGCAGCAGCATCGGCATCAACAAGAGCACTGGGAGCTTGTTAGAAATGCAGAGCCTCAGGCCTCACCCCAGACCCACTGAGTCAGAATCTGCAGTTTTAACAGGAGCCCCAGGTGACTGGAGTGCACATCAAAATGTGAGAAGTGCTGGCCAGGTTCCCATCTGGTTCTAATGTGTAGTCAGGGTTGAAACCACTGTCCTCATCACTGTGCAACCTTATAAAATACTTTTTCACCAGAAAACACTATTTATTCTTAGAGCTCTCAGATCACAGCTCAGTGGAAAAATAATAGATTTTGCTTTAGTCTGCAAAACACTTCTCCCCTGCTCTTTATCATGCTTAGAAGGAGAGTTAACATAGAAGCTTGCTTTGAGATAACTTGACAAGAAAGTGTTCACCATTTTGTCTTTGCTTTAAAAAAATTAATCAAAAAACTGCCCTTTGGTTTTAATTTTTATCAGCAAAATTAACCCTCCCCCTAAAATTTTTCCTTTGCCTTCTTATTCCAACTCTGCACTAACCAGAAAGTCCAATCAATAACTTTTAGCATTTTCCAGATTAGTACAGACAAGAGATGTTCCGTTTTCATTGTTGCCATAGAAGAGTGGTTCTCGCTGGAGGTGGGGTAAGGGGTCGATTTTGTCCCCTAGGGAATGTCTAGAGACATTGTAGGCTGTCATAACCTGGGGTGGGGAGTGGTTTACTGTTACCTAGTGGGTAGAGGCCAAAAAAACTGTCACACATCCTACAGTGCAGAAGACAGCCTCCACACTAAAGAGTCATCTGGCCCAAACTGTCAGTTGTGCCATAGTTGAGAAACCCTTCCATAGAGAAAGAAAGCATAAGTGAGGCTGTTCTAAAAAGATGCTAGTGGATTAAAATAGATGTAAGAGTGTTTTAGAGGGCCAGGGGATTTGCAGGGGGACGATTCCTCCACCCTGTGACAGAGGGGCCTGATTCTGTTCCTGGGAACTGGGCCTCTGTCATCCAGTGAAGTGGGGGACAGATGGACATAGAGGACCCACCTTGCCATCCTCAGTTAATCCTCAAGGAAATGTGGTGATGAACTCGTCCTTAGGCTTTTGTCATTGTCAGGCTTTTTTATACAACTTCAGGCATTTGCTGTCAAGGTCTTTGGTTTTAAAGCTCATGTGCTATTTTTCACCTCCCTTGGACGCAGAAGGAGGGGCTGTGCAGTGAGTCACTGCCTGTACACCAGCCTTGGAGATGCTGCCACAAAAAGGGGGCAGGCTGTACTTCAGGCCAGTGCTATTTTTATTCAAGGTTCTCATGACAGCAGAACTGAGAGATTTTTAGAATTGCCAGTTGCTCTGCTGTTGCCCACAGAGCCAGCACCCTAGGAAACTCTTGCTCTCAAGGGGTTAGGTAAACTTGGGAGTGAGGGGCTAGAACCCAGACTAGCAGAAGGACATTTCTCTGCTTTCCCAGCAGAGTCGTATTGGTAATAGCAACAGCAGTAATGATAGTAATGGAACACTTAACTGCAGGCCGGGCCCTGTTCTGAGTTTCCAGATGTTATTGAGAGACAGTATAAAGCCACAATGGCTGCTTGCATTCTAGCTCTTCCACTCAGTAACTAGCTCATGACCAGGGAGGGTCAAGTTACTTCACCTCACTGTGCTTCAGTTTGCTCATCTGTGTTGTGAGGATAAAGTGAGTTATATACATCAGAGTGCTCTGGGCTAAAAGTAAGTGCTAAGATGAAACTATAATGACAGAAAGCAGATGAGTGGTTGCTTGGGGATGGGGGCAGAAGGGAGGGATTATAAAAGGGGACAAGGAGACTTTTGGGTGATGGAAGTGTTCATTATCTTGACTGTGCTGATGATTTCACAGGTGTATTCATATGTCAAAACTTACCAGTTGTATACTTTAAATATGTGCGGTTAATTACACACCAATTATATCTCAATAAAGCTGTTTAACAACAAGTATGTGCTATATAAGTGCTATCTGTTATCTCTTTCCAATACGAGCCCTGGACTTTAGAGACAGACTGGGAGCTCCCTGGGAGGGGCAGTGGCTTATCTGGTTACACGGTGTGTTTAGTACTAGGGTCAGGTCTAAACCCAGAGCCTCTGACTCCTCGTCCCATATATTTTTTTTTGTGGCTCGTTGGGTGTGAGTGGAACTGTGCCCCTCCCGAGGAGCCTTCAGGTTTGGCCTAAGCTTTGAGAACGGCGGGAGGCAGAGTGTGAGGTCCAGGCACGTGGGGTGGCAGCTGTGCTGCAGCGGCAAGCAGCAGCAGGGAGCCTCAAGGTCAGGGGAGGGGGGGTGAGAGTTGGCCCGCGCCCAGCTCGGTCTGTGCGCTGGGTGGTGGTGGTGGTGGGGGTGGTGGTGGGGGGTGGGGGGGAGGCTGTGCCAAGGAGGCAGCTGAGTCCTGCCCGGGCGGCACCTCCCCGGGGGCTCTGACGAGGAAACAGGGTCTAGGAAGAGGGACTCGTGAGAGGCCAGAGGTAGCTTCTGTTCTTGAGAGCTGACAGCCACACCTGTCTTCATGGGGTGAGAGCGAGTGGAGCCAGCAGGAAAGGCTTTAGCGTAATAGGGTAACAAGGCCTCTAGCACCTGAGGTGGAGGGTTGCGGGCGGAGCGTGAGGCGGGTTGGGTGAGGGGTGCTGGTGCAGAGTCTCTGTCTCAGTGGGGCTGAGTGCACGGGGGAGGTGGCCGTGAACAGAGAGAAATAGAGCATCCAAGGTGAGACTCTGGCTGCGAACTTGAGCTTCGAACATCACTCTGCTGGGTCTCTGTTACCTCATGGTTGTTTTACTAAATGACAAGGATACAGTAAGGATTAAAAGATGAGACATACACGGAATAGGTGCCCGTCAGATAATAGCAATTAACTGGAAAAAGCAAATATACTTCAGGGAAAAATAAAACAGTGCCGCCTCTTGTGATGTTGGCATTTATCAAGTGGTTTTGGACCTAGCGAGTGCCAGGTGCTGTGCCGTGTGCTGGAGCTACCACAGTGAGCAGCACCGATTCGTCTCCACCCTCGTGGGGTGCAGGGTGCCCGCCGTGTGTGCGGAGAGGGAATGGCTGTGGCGGACGGGGGCCCATGCAGCTGGTCCCAGGCCATCCCTCCTTTCTCCCGCCAGGTTGAACCGGCCTCTGACCCTCTCAGAGAAGATCGTGTATGGACACCTGGATGACCCGGCCCACCAGGAGATCGAGCGAGGCAAGACCTACCTGCGGCTGCGGCCTGACCGCGTGGCCATGCAGGATGCCACGGCCCAGATGGCCATGTTGCAGTTCATCAGCAGTGGACTGCCCAAGGTGGCTGTGCCGTCCACCATCCACTGTGACCACCTGATCGAGGCCCAGCTCGGGGGTGAGAAAGACCTGCGTCGGGCCAAGGTGAGCTGAAGGTAGCGTGGGAGGGGCGTGGAGGGGGCCAGTGGGTGTGACATGGAATGAGAGACAAAACCCTTGAACTAGGGCATTACCCCCAAATTCTAATGGACTCTTTGGTTTAGTTTTTTTTTTTTTTAATTTATTTTTGCTCTCTTCTACTTTGAAAAATACCATTTGCCCTTTGTGAAGCTGTTAGAAAATACTGAGAAAACCTAAAGAAAACAAAAATCATCCTTAATCTTACCGTAATAAAGGTATTCTTTTCAGGTCCTTTTTCTGTAATAAAACAGAATACTTTATAAGAAAAGTGATGCAGATGTCGGGTTCTGATACCTATTGCCACTTGCTCTGGAGAAGGGACTTTTTAGTTCCCGTGCTGCCACCATCACATGTGATCACTCGTGCTCTCGCCTGGCCCCTGGGGACCTTGTCAGGGAGGGAGGCGAATAGTGTCGCTGTTGGTAAATTTGAGGCGGCCAAGGCGCGTGCATCAAGTCCCACACCTGCATGGGGGCGAGGTTAGGACCAGACCCTTATCCCTTCTCCCAGTCAGGGCCCTCTCTTACTGATTGACCCGCTTTGTGGGCTTTCTTCTGTGAGTTTCACTTAACAAGGTAGAAGGGGCTGGATGCCACACTGAACAGTTTTCCCCTTGGATTCCTCTCACTCTTATGAAACCAAATTTGTGCTCCTTCCTCCAGGCTCTACTTGTGGTGCCTTTGTGTGTGTCTACTCTTGGCAATAGCAGGCCTCTCCCAGCTCTGGGCCTCCACCCTCCCCACCCCCTCCCCGTCCCTCGCAATGGAAGTGGGCACTGCTCTTGGGGGGCCATTGGCAGGAGCTGAATGCTGGCAGGGCTGCAGCCCGGCTGGGCACAGAGCAGAGCATGCAATTGAAAGTGCTTCGGCTCCCAGGGTCAGCACGGCTCAGAGAGCCTCTCAGACCCATGGGAAACGCTCAGGGCAGCTTTCCCATTCAAGCCCCTTCTTCCTACCTTGGCCTGCTCGTTTGTGTCCTGGTGGGACAGCGGCTCCACTCAGCTGAAAGAGCCCAGCTTTCTGTCTGGTGGTTTCCATGTTAGCAGCAGCGGTGGTGGTAACTGGTAACATTACAGGGGATCCTTCAGTGCTGGGAACTGGGTCCTCTTCAGCCCTAGGGGTGAATGACTGCCTGCAGCAGGGCCACCACCTTCAGGGTCTGGCCCTCCCCTTACTTTATAGTTTTAAAATCTACCTTCTGGAGATGAGATTCACAAAATCATAGGATTTCAGGACCCGTTCCCTCATTTATTTAACAAATGTTCATTGAACATTAATTATGTGCCAGGCACTGTGCTAGGTGCTGGGACTCAGTGTGAACATGACAGACAGGGCCTCTGCCTTCTGCCCTCATGGATCTTAGAGTCCAGTAGGGAGACAGAAGCTAAACAATCACACAAATTGGTAACTGCCAATTTGGGAGAGTGTGGAACGCTGAAAGTATAAGAAAGATGTCTGATTTAGACTTTGTTGGGGAAAGGACAGCCTCTTTTGAGGATGTAACATGTAAGCTGAGATGTGAACAGATAAGCAAGAACGTTCTAGACAGAACAGATGACCTAAAGACTTTGAGGAGGAAGAAACCTGGTACTTTTGTGGAGCTGGAAGGGGCCCTGTGGGCCTGGAACTCTGAGGTGGGTGGGGGCAAGTGCAGGCAGGGCCTTGAGGACTGTGGGCGCCCTCCTAGGAGTCGCTGAGGGGTTTACACAGGAGAGGGATATGGTCAGATTTACATGTATTTGTAAAGGGTCCCTCTGGTTGGAGCTCAGAGAGGCAGAGTGACCTGTCCAGGGTCATACAGACCACCAGAGAAGTATCTAGGCTGAGTTCTGGTCGAGACTCTGCCACACCACTCTGGCCGCCGCGCTGCCTCTCTTCCCACACGCAGACACATGAGCAAATGCACACACAACCAGCTGCCTCCTGCCCTCAGTACCAGTTTTACAATTGGTGACTGATTTATAAACGAAAAACCCAGTATATTATTAATCAGAAAGAGACTGCCTTGGATACCTAAGTTCTTGTCTGCCGTTCTTTTACTTGGGGGAACTACACGGGCCCTCAGAATGATGCATGGTTGGTGTGGAGTTTAAATGAAGGGGGCTGCACGGTATTGAGAGTGTTTTATGGAGGGCCCAGCGGAATCCACAGTGAGTCCTTCCTCTGTCTTGGAGCGCGGCTGTCCCACACCCAGAGGCTAGCAGGTCTCTATTCCTACTTCCTCCTTTGCAGCTCTGTGCTGTCTGCTATGGTCCCATCCCTTTAGTCCCTGGGGTCTCACCTATCCAGGGACATGCCATGTCTTCCAGATAAACTCTGGCCTACATCCGTGTGGTGGGAAGCCTTTCCTTCCCCCCGAGGAAGTTGTCTCTGAATTATAGGTATAGTGGGTACCATCCTGTTTTTTGTTTTGTTTGTTCAGAGCATGGTCCATTTCACGGTGTTTCATTTGGGGCCCATCAGACATATTACCCAGTGTTGAGCACCTACCGTATGCCAGACAGTGGTCTAGGTGTTCTGAGATGTAGTCTCTGTAAGGGAGGTAGCCTTATTTCTATTACAACGTAGCCCTCAGCTCTGTGGTTGGACAGGCCTGGGTTCAAACACTGGCTCCTCTGTTTAACCCTGGGATCTCCAGCAAGTTATTTCACCTCTGAGTTTCTGTTTTTGCATCTGTAAAATGGGCTTGGTGACATACTTCCCCTGAGTTGTGAGGATGTTTAACGTGGTGCCATTTCCGTAGTGGACATTCAGTAAATGTCAGCCAGGATTGCAAATGAGGCATCCGAGGTGCCAGTGGAGAAACAACACCCAACATGAGGCGTGGTGGGACCGGGCTGTCCACTCTGTCCCACTGCTTCCCTTTGAGAGTTCCCCTCCCCCACACCATGTCCCAGTTAGTCCTGTAGTCCCATGCTTACCCCTCACTGCTGGCCTTGGCTGAGGACTTGAGTGCCAGAGGGACCCTTCTACAAATAAGGAAACTGAGACCCAGGGCAGGGAAGGGATTTGTTTTGGACCCACTCCCTGGCCAGGTGTCACAGAACTGGGCTTTGTCTCTGTTCCCTGCTCTCTCTCCTGGGCCTGCCAGCTGAGACTATGGGCCAGCGTCCAAGCCCTTTTGGAATTATTTGTAGACGGCCTCCAGGAGGGGGCCTGTCTTCACAGTGCCAGCATTTCAGAGTCAGAGGGGAGGGGTGGGGGAGGGGGGAAGGCATGAGCAAACTGTGTTACTAATGACCTGGTTATTGATTTGTCTCCATAGGACATAAACCAGGAAGTGTATAATTTCCTGGCATCTGCAGGTGCCAAGTACGGCGTGGGCTTCTGGAGGCCTGGCTCTGGAATCATTCACCAGGTAAAGCAGGGCCTGGCCTGCCTTTGTGGGTGGGCAGGGGAGCGGGCTGCCCTTAGGGAACCAGGGAGCACCTCCAGGCCTGTGGGAGCCGGGGGCTCAGGCAGGCAATTGGATGACATTTTCATCAGCCCTTAGACTCCTCCGCCTTCATTTTAAATTTTAATTTTCTTTTTTCAAAATTAATTAATTAATTATTTTTTGGCCGAGTTGGGTCTTCATTGCTGCACTCAGGCTTTCTCTAGTTGTGGCAAGCGGGGCTACTCTTCATTGCAGTGCGCGGGTTTCTCATTGCGGTGGCTTCTCTTGTTGCGGAGCACGGGCTCTAGGCATGCGGGCTTCAGTAGTTATGGCGTGCAGGCTCAGTAGTTGTGGCGCACAGGCTTAGTTGGTCCGCAGCATGTGGGATCTTCCCAGACCAGGGCTCGAATCCATGTCCCCTGTAGTTGGCAGGCGGATTCTTAACCACTGTGCCACCAGGGAAGTCCCTAAAATTAATTTTCACTGTGTCAAGTTATACATTCTCACTCTCCGTGTGAGAAATTAAAATAGTCCCTTCTGACCAGCTTTTTAAGGTTGACATGTTTTGTGCTACACCTTCTTCTAAGCATTATGGTATTGTATTGTTTTTTTGTTTTGCTTTTTTCCACAAGCGTTATACCTTGTTGTGTGGATAGCTAGCACTTGATGAGCACATTCCGTGTGCCAGGCACTCCGCAGATGGTAACCTACTGGGTGCTCGCCGTGACCCTGTGAAATTGGCGGTTTTATTGTCCCCACCTTACAGATGAGGAAACTGAGGCATGGAGAAGTTAATCTCCTTGCCCAGGGGCACCCAGTTGGCCGATTGTGGGACCAGGCTTTGCATCCAGGCGGCCTGGCCCTGGAGCCAGTGCTCCACACTGCTGTGCTGCGTCACGGCCTCCCATCACACCGGAAGCTCTTCCCCTCTCAGTGCACAGAGTGCTCCTCGGAGCCTTTTGGCCCATTGTGGGTGTCCTGGAGGATGGAGGGGCCAAAGGTCACATGGCCACATCAGTCAGGAGTTCTCCTGTGGTCTCCCAAGGATGGATTTTCTCTTGATAGGCAGTCCTGTCGTGTGTGTGTGTGTGTGTGTGTGTGTGTGTGTGTGTGTGTGTGTGTGTTTCTGGGGAGATAGGTGATTAGCTTTCATCAAAGGTGTCTGTTCAGGGCTTCTGACTGGTTTGTGGGGTGTGTGCTGGTTTGTGTCCATTTGCCATCCATCCTGTATGTGAAACCTGCCTCTTTGTACCTTCTCAAGGTGACCTTTCTCCCCACCTCCATCCCAGGGCTCACTTCCAGGCCTTCCTTCAAGATGAGCTGAGTCAGGCTGTAATCCGACCCTGCATGGGTTCCCAGCACTGCCCCACTCTGAAACCAGAGCCACAGATCACTGCTCTGCCCTTTCAAACCATCGCCCTTGCCAGGAAGGGGCTCCCCGGGTATGGCATGTCACACTGGTCTGCAGGGGCCAGAGAGCCTCTCTCAGCAGCAGGGCGAGGGAGTCAGGTGGACCCAACCTTGGCCTTTTGTCATCAAGGGGACCCCAATCCAAGTGTCCTCCATTCACCTTAGTACAAATGCTGAGACTGTTTTGGCAGCTTCTGGGCCAAAGTTTGGGGTCGTGAGTGATGGCAGCTTACACCTGCCAGTGGCCACCAGCTAAGTGTACAGCCTGATATATTTCTTTAGAAAGAAAGTTCCCAGGAATCATGTGATCTCTGTGCAGCTTTTCTTTCCTCTCCCCCTTGACAGTAGGCAGCTTTAATCTGCCATGTCCAGATTAAATCTTAATCCCTTTCCCTCTGCCTTGAGTCCCTTGGCAGACACTTCCTCCTCCACAGTTCTGCTTTCTGGTCACCTTTGTGAAGTCCTGGCCCTCCGGTGCCCAGCATTGGGGATCTTGTGATCCTGTGTGGGACCCTTCACATTATGGCCACAGTGTATGCTGAGTGTGCCCTGTGGGGACAGGGACTATGGCTTATTTATTCCTCTCTAGCTCTGGGCCTGGCGCCAGGTCAGTATAGAATAGATCCTCAGTGTACATGTGTCATGCAGGTAGAT
This sequence comes from Aethalodelphis obliquidens, assembly GCF_003676395.1. Taxonomy (NCBI): domain Eukaryota; kingdom Metazoa; phylum Chordata; class Mammalia; order Artiodactyla; family Delphinidae; genus Aethalodelphis; species Aethalodelphis obliquidens. The sequence continues at coordinate 57,560,144 of NW_020837952.1, forward strand.
GGCTGAATTTCTAGTTTTATGTTCTAGATGTTAGTCCAGCCTAAAAATACACTTCTCCACCACACCCCCGTCTGCCTAACCGTATGCAGCCGACCACTGAGGTCACTGTCACAACCAGCTTCTTTGTGATGCTTTCTGCAGTCCTCGGGTCTGTGCTGACCACTCCCTTTTGGACATGGACCACACTGGCAGTCTACATGGTGTGACCACACTGAATTCTGTGTGTCTGGTCTTCATGGATCAGACTTTTACAACCTTGAGGAGCTTTAGAGATTAACTAGTTTTAAATCTTTGTATGTGGCCAAGGAAAAGGAGGGCTGGAGAAATGAAGCAGTTAAACAGCGTTCTCTCCAACAGTTGTTTTTTGTTAGGGATTTCTTCTGTGTTGGCCTGTTCTCCCAGCCAGCTGCCTCGTTTCTGGAGAAGGAACCAGGTCTTCTAACTTTCTGTGTTCCCAAGAGGCGAGACCCCTGGACCCTTGCTGAGTCTGCTGAGCAGATGCCTAGCCTGAGGCAGAGGCCCTGGGGTTTCTGTAATATTCTGGGGAGACTACCCACCATTCCGTCAGTCCTGACAGTTCATAGAGCCTTTCGCATCTCTGATCTCATTTATCCTCCCCAACATCCTATGTGTGTGTTGGGCCATAATTGCCTCTGGCAGCAAGCAACAGAACCTCAGGTGAAGGATCTTGCTGCAAAATAATAAATAAAAATAATGCCTCTCTCAGACATTATTACAGCTTGACGGACATGTTCCTATCAAGTGCTCACAGTGATCCAGTGAGGGGGGCACTGTTATCAGCTACTTTTTACAGATGGGAAGCTGAGGCTTGGAGGGGTGAAGTGACTACCGGTATGCGGTGCGGCCACACCGCAGACCCAGGCGTGGCCTTTGGCTGCAGTTTCTTCAAGCAGCCCCGCTGCAGCCTCAGCGTGTCCAGCACCTCAGCTGTCAGGATGGTGGGCGGGGCTGCACTGGGGGAGCTGCCCCCGTAGCTCCTTTAAATATCCTGGGGAGAAATGCTCACTGCCAGCTCCTAGCTCCCAGCTAGGAGGAGTGCCTCGACGAAGGGAACACTGAACTCGGAGAGGTAATGCGGCAAGTCATCCTCTTCCTTAAGCAAGTCACTTCTGTTCTCAGAGCCACCTCCAGGCCACTGAGGCTAGGGAGGTGTTGTCTGTACTTGTTTTTAGTTCAGTGGTGGAAAAACTCCTGGCCTGTGCTCCCGTAGGATCCCCGGTACTTCCTTGTGGGTGCTGGAGCCAGGACATGAAAGATTGTCTGCCCTGTTGAGAAGCCAGATAAGCACACTCCCTGTGTCCACCACGTGAGGCAGTGGGTGTTGTAGGGGAACACCTTTCAGGGGTCAGCACTTGTCCCCAGGCCTGTCACACGACACACTCTTGTACCTAGTTCATCTGGTTCTCGCCACAATCCTGGGGTCGAGGTGGTATGGCCGTCCTTAACAAATGAGGAAACTGAGGTGCAGAGAGGCACTGACAAGCCCAAGTCATACAGTCAGGAACTGTCAGAGCAGTTTGTGAGCCCAGGCCGCCGGTCTCCCAGGTCTCTGGCTCGTCCAGGCCACACTGGAGAGGCCCCATCCTGGAGGGGTGCCTGGGAATGGCCCAGTGGCCCAGTGTCGGTAGGGGGCAGTTTTGCAGACCCCTTTGGAGCCCTACCTCCATTCTCTCCTGAGGGCTTTTAAGCTTAAGATCTTGGATTCTTTTTCAGATCATTCTGGAAAACTATGCATACCCTGGGGTTCTTCTCATTGGCACTGATTCCCACACCCCCAATGGTGGTGGCCTGGGGGGCATCTGCATTGGAGTTGGGGGCGCTGATGCAGTGGACGTCATGGCTGGGATCCCCTGGGAGCTGAAGTGCCCCAAGGTGAGGGGTAGGGAAGGGCTCATTTCGGGGTGACAGCAGAGGGGTGGTTGGCGGGGGTGAATGGGAGATGTGGGACCCGAAAAGGATGAGAGAATAGGTCAGGCTCAGATCTCTTTGGGAAGGAGGCAGGGATAAATAAGCTGAATTCCAGCAGGTAGATTCCTGGTTGGAACATGGCACATGATACACAGGCCTGTAACTGCTTCCTTGCCCCACCTACTCAGGTGATCGGTGTGAAGCTGACAGGCTCACTCTCCGGTTGGACCTCACCCAAAGATGTGATCCTAAAGGTGGCGGGCATCCTCACAGTAAAAGGCGGCACGGGCGCGATTGTGGAGTACCACGGGCCTGGCATAGACTCCATCTCCTGCACTGGTGAGGAGGGCGGCCACGTGACATGGCTCTCAGCCTGTGCTGGGCCCAATGGGGCCTGTAGTTGAGCCGTAGAAGCGGTGAATGGCCTTCCCCTGAGGATCTGTCCAGTCAATTTGGGGACTTGGGATGGACACTTAGAGGTCGAGGGGAGACCTCACTGTCTAGTCCAGGTCCCTCATTAAACGGGAGACTGGGGCCCCTCAAGGACGACAGGTAACTTCCCTTAGGGGCTGAGCCAACTTGGCTGTGGCCCTGGGCTGCCTTGGGTGATCCAGAAGAACCTACAGAGGGTGGAGGTGGTGGTGGGAAGGGGAATCGGAGTCAGGGCTTCTGTCTCAAAGCAGCCGCATTCTCACATCTTCCCTTGGCTGGAGTTGGAACCTCACTCTCTTCCTTTGGATTAGAGACCGTCACTTGCTAGTCTCCAAGACCAGGTGGGAGCCAGCCCCTTCCTACTCATCACTCCTGGTGATCTGGCCCCAATGCCTGGGCCCTCAGAAATCCAGGTAGACTTGGAATGAACCTTAGAGATGGTTCAGTCCAGACTTCCCTAGGGGCCTCCCTCAGCTCCACAGCAGCCCCACAGAGCTACAGTTCAGCTGGCCCTTGTGTCCCTCCAGTGATGTGGGGCTCATTCTTATAAGTAGCCCTTACTACTGTTGGACAGCTCAGTTAGGAAGTTGGCAACAAGCCCAGACCCATGTCCCAGCAACCCCATGAGGCTGGAGTCCTGATAGCAGTCAGGGCATCTGTAGCCTTTCTAGTTCTGTGGGCGGTCTGTGGTCCAGGCAGTGGACGTCATTCCAGTCTTATTGCTGGAAAACTGCGGACCCAGAAACATTTCCACCGTGTTGTAGCTGAAACAGTGCAGGCCTGCACACCAGGCAGTCAGACCGAGACCTGCAGGCCACGCTGCATTTGCTCTGTGGCATGACCTTGGGCCTCTCTGAGCCAGTTCCCTTGCCTGCAGATGGACACAGTAACAACTGGGTGGTCTGGCCAGGTCAGCGTTCATTACATGGGGGCTGTCTAGTCTGCTGAGCGGGACAGCCAGGCCTAGAACTGGAACTTGGCTTGCAGGAGCTGAATCTTGTATCCCCTTCACTCTACCTAGCAGCCACCCTGAGAACCGGGACACCGAGCTCTGGCCCCGTGGCCTCTCTTCACTGGGCCTCATTTTAACCCTGGGCCACAGAGGCAGTGAGAGTGAGGGAAGAAATGATGCCAGCTCCCTGGTGTGAAGACGTGTGTGCACCTCTAGCAGGTGTGGGGGACCCTCGCCTAGCTGCACAGCCAGCCCCTTGGGCTCTGTTTCTCTACAGGCATGGCGACAATCTGCAACATGGGTGCAGAAATTGGGGCCACCACTTCGGTGTTTCCTTACAACCACAGGATGAAGAAGTACCTGAGCAAGACAGGCCGGGCAGGTGAGCCAGTGGGCGTCCTAAGTCCTAAGCCTGGTGTCTCCGGACTGGCTTCAGAGGCTCTGAGAAGCCTCTAACGGTCTGTGAGAGGTTATGTGTGTTACTGTTCCTGAGTGGGGTGTCTGTAGCTCTCATCAGCTTCTCAGTGGGTCTGGCATCTAAGTGTGAGATATCCCTGCCTCAGGATTGGAATTTAGTTTCCCCTGAAAGGGTGTCTGCATTCCGGTTCTTCTTGGCCTGGTCCCTGGTGCCCTCTGTGGGAGGCTCTGGAAATGACATGGATCTGCTTCTGTTTGTAATTCCTGCCCTGGCAGGGGGAGGAGGATAAAGGTCTGGAACAAGAACCACTTTGTAGGCCTCCCTCAGCAACTTCCCTGAGGTTTTAGTTTGGCTTCTTTGAAACCCAGAGTGGGAAATGGGTCCTGGGGGAGGAATTGTTGGAGCCTCTGAAGGGAGGTGAGCGAGGGTGATTGGTGGAGCCAGAGGCCAGGGGCCTGGGGGGGGAGTTTGTCACTTTGTTCCCAAGCTCTCCGCACACAGAGTCCTACCTGAAAGGCCCTTCCCTCGCTTTTATTATCAAGTAACTTCTTCTCCTTCTTTAAAAACTCAGTGCTTCTCATCTCCAGGAAGCCTTCCCTGACTCTGAGCCTCAGTCACTACTTCTCCCCTGTGTCCCCGTGTTCCTGCGTGCCTCTGTTGTATTATGTTGTGACTTCCGGCTCACTGATAGCTCCTTCGCTAGACGTGAGCTCCTCGAGGGCAGGAGCTGTGTCCTGTGCTGTTTGTTTTGTTTCTTTGTTTGCCCAGTCAGTGTCCAGGGCCTGGTGTTTGACAGGTGCCTGGTAGCTGGTTCATATGGATGGATGGGTGGGCGGGTGGATGGATGCATGGATGGATGGATGGATGCGCAGGTGGATGGATGGAGTCTCATGGCCAATTTCTGTTTTACATGCTTCAGTCTCCCTCCCTTGTTGATTTCAGACATTGCCAACCTTGCTGATGAATTCAAGGATCACTTGGTACCTGACCCTGGCTGCCATTATGACCAACTGATAGAAATTAACCTCAGCGAGGTGAGGAAGGGAGTTGGTTTCTGAGAGTGGGGGGTTCAGGCCCCGTCTGGGGACTTCTGGTGGGCCCTGGGGAGAGCCAGAGCAGGTCCCTGGCTGCACACCCAGCAGGGCTCTTGGGCTTTTGGTTCCCCAGTGTCCCTGCAAACTGCTGCCTGAATCAGTGGGGTGGGAGGGGCAGCAGGAAGGCTGTATGGCCAAGGGGAGAGTGGAGGTGGCTACTGCTGGTGATTCAGAAACGTTCAGTTGGCCCCCACCTCAGCTTTAGGAGAAGCCAGGATTTTGCCCTAGAGTTGTGAGAGTTCAGAGGGCAAAGCCTAAGATTCCCAAGCCTGAGCCTGGCACCCTGAGACCTGTAGGCCAGGGTGGCGTTTGGAAGGCCAGAGAAAGGGCAGTCTGGAGGAGCAGAAGCAGCAGAGCACAGCAGCCAAGGGTTTAGGCCCTGAAGCCAACCTGCATGAGTTCACATGTTGATTCTGCCACTTAAGCCTGCGACCTTGGGCAAGTTACTCAAGCACTGTGGGCCTCACTTCACAGTGTACCCAAGGCAGTCATGGGAACTGAATGAGCTAATCCGTGTAATAACAGTTGCTGACATTTATTGAGTGCTTACTGTGTGCCAGGCACTTCGTTAAGTGCTTCACGTTGATTGATAAGTATCGTCACATGTAAAGCATCTGGCTGTAAGATTCCAGAAGCACCATAGTATGGGAGGTAATGGGCTTAGGAAGCTGGCAACCTTGATTCATCCCATGCCTCTGCTATCGCCGAGCTATGTGACCTTGGGCAAAGCAGGCGCTCTGCCGTCTGCAGGCTGGAGATGACGAGCCGTGCGGGGTTGGAGAGATCCCAGGAGCTGCGGCACGTACAGTGCCTGTTGCTCGGGCGTTTCCTGGGTAGAGCTGTGAGAACAGTAGTTGGCCTCCCAGGCCCACCGTGACTTGGTGAGCAGGAGTGAGGCCGCCTCTGAAGAAGAGAGGCTGTCCACGCGCCAAGCTGGGTTCCCTCCCGTGCCTTTTCTTCCTCAGCTGAAGCCGCACATCAATGGGCCCTTCACCCCTGACCTGGCTCACCCTGTGGCAGAAGTGGGCAGTGTGGCAGAGAAGGAGGGGTGGCCCCTGGACATCCGAGTAGGTGAGCCACCCCCGCCCCCTGCCTCAGGGCCAGCGGTCCACCCAGGGCTGTGGGCTGTGGCCTGTGCTTACCGCGGGGCCCTTCCTGAATGGACCAGGCACTTTCTGAAGTAGTTGGTTTTTTTCTTATGGCTTTTTAAAGAAATTACTTTTTCTTGGTATAAAAGAAATAGAGGGATTTCCTGATGGTCCAGTGGTTAAGACTTCACCTTCCAGTGCAGAGGGTGCAGGTTCGATCCCTGGTTGGGGAGCTAAGATCCCACGTGTCTTGCGGCCAAAAAAAAACAAAACGTAAAACAGAAGCAATATTGTAACAAATTCAGTAAAGACTTCAAAAATGGTCCACATCAAGAAAATCTTCATAGAGTCTGTCATACAGAGTGAAGTAAGTCAGAAAGAGAAAAACAAATACTGTATGCTAACACATATATGTGGAACCTAAAAAAAAAAAAGAAAAAGAAAAGAAAATCTTCAAAAAAAAAAGAAAACAAATATATATCAGTGTAGAGAATATTGACAAATAAGAAGTATTTTAAAACACCCCTAATCTCCACCCTCAGCCAGAAGCAGCTCTAGAAGCTCTTTGACAGGATACTGTATTTCTGTGTACATGCACATACTGATGTGTGTAATTTTCTGTTTTACAAACACTTCCTCTCACCAACCATGACGACTGATTTTACTTTACATGCTTTACATATACGGACACACTGGCATGGTATCACTGTTGTCACAGTTTAGTGTGGCTGTGAAGCACATGAACCCAGGTGGCCTGGGTATGAATCTGACTCTGCCACTTCACAGCTGGGTGACCGAGAGCAAATCACATCACCTCCTGTGCCTCGGTTCCCCAGGTGTAAAACGAGGGTGATACTGTACTTACCCGTTAAAATTGCTGGGAAGTGGGACGAGTTAATGTGTGGTAAGAGCTTTCGGTGGTGCCTGGCATGAAGTGCTATACAATGTGTTCAGCCTTATGAGTTGAAGTAAATAAAAACAAATCTTTGGTAGCTTAAAATTAGAAACTAAATTGCTGAGCTGGTGAGAGAGACTGTCTCTGTCTATAGACAGTGTGATGTCATCCAGTCTTTATTGACTTTCTGAATAACTGTGATAGACTTTCCTTTTTCTGATTTATTTACTTAATTAATTTACGTTTTTGGCTGTGTTGGGTCTTTGTTGCTGCGTGCGGGCTTTCTCTAGTTGCGGCGAGCAGGGGCTACTCTTCGTTGCGGTGCGTGGGCTTCTCATTGCAGTGGCTTCTCTTATTATGGAGCACGGGCTCTAGGCGCGCGGGCCTTAGTAGTTGTGGCACGCGGGCTTCAGTAGTTGGGGCTCGTGGGCTCTAGAGTGCAGGCTCAGTAGTTGTGGCACAGGGGCTTAGTTGCTTCGCAGCATATGGAATCTTCCCGGACCAGGGCTCGATCCCGTGTCCCCTGCGTTGGCAGGCGGATTCTTAACCACTGTGCTACCAGGGAAGCCAGACTTTTTAAAAATAATTCTTTTTCCCCTGATTATAAACCAACTAGAAAGCCAGAGAATACTACAAAGTATAAGAGAAGAAAATTGGCCTATAGGCCCTCACCAGGCAGCAGTCATGTAAGTGTCTCAGTGTGGGCCTGCTGATGTGCATACACATGCAGACTGTACTACTGTAAGAGTGGCTTGTACTGCTTCCACGCATGTTCAGTGTCGTGTTCACTGGCCTCATCTTCTTCCCTTAAATGGCTGGGTCAAGAGGAGCTTATCCTTTACTCTTAAACAGCTAGGTAGTTTGCTTCCAACGTGTCTCTGTTGGAAGCAGAGTTGGTGAACTCTTGACCAGACCTGGATCATTTGCGGTCAGGTGGAGAGCTCTGGTTACTCTCTCCTCCTGACTCCCGGCCTCACCACCTATGATGCACCAGGTCTGATTGGCAGCTGTACCAACTCCAGCTACGAGGACATGGGGCGTTCAGCTGCTGTGGCCAAGCAGGCACTGGCTCATGGACTCAAGTGCAAGTCGCAGTTCACCATCACGCCAGGCTCTGAGCAGATCCGTGCCACCATTGAGCGGGACGGCTACGTGAGTGCCCACGCATCCCGCCCCTGGCTCCCCCACCCCACTGCTGAGTAACGTGGCTTCAGGGCAGAACAAACCACAGCCTTGTAGGCAGGGGCTGGGACAGGCCCCAGGGTTCCCATCAGCTATTCATCCCTCAGGCTGCTGAACCACCCTTTCCCATCAGCTGCCAGCCTGCCCCTGACAACTCCCTGTCCTCTGTCCCTGCTGCAGGCACAGATCCTGAGGGACGTGGGTGGCATTGTCCTGGCCAATGCCTGTGGCCCCTGCATTGGCCAGTGGGACAGGTGAGAAGCACGATTTTCTTTTTTCTCTCTTGCGGTACACAGGCCTCTCACTGTTGTGGCCTCTCCCGTTGCTGAGCACAGGCTCCGAACGCGCAGGCTCAGCGGGCATGGCTCACGGGCCCAGCCGCTCTGCGGCATGTGGGATCTTCCTGGATCGGGGCACGAACCCGTGTCCCCTGCATCGGGAGGCGGACTCTCAACCACTGCACCACCAGGGAAGCCCCAGAAGCACGATTTTGATAGGACGGCCCTTTATGTCCTGGGGTACAGAGCCCCAGATGTTGAGGGGAGATGTCATTGAAGTGACAACTCTCAGCCCAAGGCCTCTAGCTTTGGGGCTGTTGCACATTAGAAGACTTTTCCAGGAAGGACTGGAAAGTTGGGCTGGAAGTAAAGAGGAAGAGCCTCCAGCAGCACTGAGTGGCCACCTGGACGAGCCTGCGGTGGCAGGAAGAAGCCAGGGGGCCTCATCGTAATGCACACAGTGGTGACCTCTGATGCAGCCTCTTGAAAGGAAGCAGTGCCCGGGTCAGGAAACTCTGGCCTTGGTCTGGCCTCTGTCTTACGTGTGGTCTCAAGCAAACCTCAGTGATGCCCGAGGTTCCCTCTTGCTCTGTGTGTGTGAGTTCTGGGAGGAGGTGACCCTTTCAGGGTCTTTCCAGTTCCCCCTCCTCTGCCATGAGCTAGGCAGGATGGGCCAGGTGGCAAGGCCAGACATCCCTAACTCTGTCTCCTCTGACCTGGCAGAAAGGACATCAAGAAGGGGGAGAAGAACACCATCGTCACCTCCTACAACAGGAACTTCACAGGCCGCAATGATGCAAACCCCGAGACCCATGCCTTTGTCACATCCCCTGAGGTGAGACTCTGCCAGGCCCGGCCCTAACCTGGGACGGCCTCTCGGGGCCCTGCTGCTGGCCGGTCAGGGGAGTAGGGGCACTGGGGAAGGCCATCTGACCCCGCAGGGCTGCTGAGGGAGGCTTGGCATCGCAGGGCAAGGGACTGTTAGGGCAGAAACCAAGAGCCATAAACCTTGCCGGCCCCAGGCGTCCAGCTCCCTTGGTGCCCCCCGCCTGGCTCCGCTCAGTGGCAGGAGCCTGAGGTCTCATTTAGCACAGTTGCGATGGTGAGCAGGAGCCTTAGCATCACCTGGGGACAGAAGGCAGCCCACCTCCACCCAGCCCTATGGCCTTGACCCTGTCGCTCCCCTCCTCTGTGCCCCAGGGTCCTGTCGGCGGCCCAGGAGCAGCACAGGAGTTGCTCGCACTGTCCCTGAGCCGGGAGGGAGGCCGCTGTCATGGTGAACAGCCACTGAGCCACGTACTCCGGGCACTTAGTGGTTGTCCGCACTTGGCCAGTCTTTTGTAACTTGGTTTTTTGAATGAGTGTTCCAGAAATACTTTTGTGAAGAAACGGCCCTTTCCATGTTTTCAGTGCCCATTAAGGAACATTTTCACTGCAGCCGCATTTCTGGCCTCTCTGGGTCCAGCACTGACCCTGGTCGAGGGGGCTCTGAGGTCAGGCCCCAGTGGGGGTGGTAGAGGCCAGATTACCCTTGGGGTCATGAGTCCCCTGCGGGCCCAATGGCCCTGGTCCCAGGGAGATTCCTACAGCTCCCGCCTCTAAGGGGAAGAGTGGTCTGTGGAGAATCTGGAAATTTCCTGGGCTCCAGCTCAGTTTTGGTCTCTGCTGAGGTGGAGGAACAGGAGTGGAGTTTGGTGCCGACTGACAAACTGGCCGCCTCCGTTTCAGATTGTCACAGCCCTGGCCATTGCTGGCACCCTCAAGTTCAACCCAGATACTGACTTCCTGACGGGCAAGGATGGCAAGAAGTTCAAGCTGGAGGCTCCAGACGCAGATGAGCTTCCCCGAGCGGTGAGCAGGCACCACCACGGCCACCTGTCCTGCACGCCCGTCTCGGCCTGGGCCTCAGGGCCGCTGTGTGGCTGAGACACTTCCTGCCCAGGAGGGACGCTCACTGTCTGTGAGAGTGAAGCGGCCGTGTTCACCGGGAGAGAGCGGCTTGGTGCTCGGGGGAGCTTGCCTTCCGTGAGAGCCTTTCCGAATGGGGGCTGAGGGGCTGGCACCCAATGTGCCCTGTCCCCTGCTGCAGGAGTTCGATCCTGGACAGGACACCTACCAGCACCCCCCTAAGGACAGCAGCGGGCAGCGGGTGGACGTGAGTCCCACCAGCCAGCGTCTGCAGCTCCTGGAGCCTTTTGACAAGTGGGACGGCAAAGACCTGGAGGACCTGCAGATCCTCATCAAGGTCAGTGGCATGGGGACAGGGAAGACAGCCCTGCTGCCAGGGCACCCTCCCTTGATTGGTAGGAAGGGCCGTGAAACCACACGTTCTCCCATGGACCATGGTGGAGGACACAGTCAAGATTAGGGTGGGGGCAGGAAGGGAGGTTTGGCTGCAGAGGAGTGAGGGCATCTGTGTCCCCTCTTCCACTGCCCCGTGCTGGGCAGAACTGAGTCTGGCCAGCTGCTGTCTGAGGCCCTCAGCAGTCCTGCTCCAGCTGGTGAGGCCCACCTCCAGTGGGTGTGGGTAGTGAATGCAGCACAGGGAGGGCAAGATGGGCACATGTGACCCTGCACAGCCAGGTCTCCACACGTCTGGCTTGCAAGACAAGCTCCGGAAGACGTCATTTCCTCTGTTCCCACAGTTGAGCATCGGGGGTATATGGCCTGTGTTTGGGAGCTGAGCAGACAAGCTCTTGTGGTACAGCCAGAGGCCTCAGACCCATGTCACACGTGCATTATGCTGTTAACTGTGGGGTCTCCAGGCAGTGTCACAGCCAATATTAGGCCCACGTGGTAGATGAAACTGATCAGTCACTAGCCAGAACCCAGACACATCCCTGGGCTCCTCTCTGTGTCGCTGGTCTTCCAGCCTGGGCATCTCCTACCTGGGGGCCTAGGTCTAAAGGGTGAGTGAGCAGACATACGTGTCCTCCATGTCCAGACTCCTCTACCCCCTCTGAGGGGTGGGTGACAGCCTTGCCTGAGCCCTCTTGGCCAGAGTGGTGACGCCAAAACGGTAGACCCTGTGTCACAGCCCGACATCCTTCTCGTGTCCCCATCCCCGGGTCCCGCTGCCTGCCTCGAGAGGGCCTCTCCCTTCATCTGCCACTCAGAGGCCCTGCCACGACCTCTGTTCTCTCTGCTCACCCACCCCAGGTCAAAGGGAAGTGTACCACTGACCACATCTCGGCTGCTGGCCCCTGGCTCAAGTTCCGTGGGCACCTGGACAACATCTCCAATAATCTGCTCATCGGTGCCATCAACATCGAAAATGGCAAGGCCAACTCTGTGCGCAATGCCGTCACCCAGGAGTTTGGTCCCGTCCCTGACACTGCCCGCTACTACAAGGTGGGTTGGTGGGGGTTAGGGATGGGGGTCCTCTGGCACCTCCTGGTGGCTGCATGGGGCAGTGGGTGGTTCAGGGACAGGGGGAGTCCATACCAGTAACTCTGCAGTTGAATAGTGTCCCAGTGCCACGGAGGCAGTCCCATGTCTGTCACCCCCACTGCCCTGGGCTCTCCCCGACACTGTGCCCCCCACTCACGCCTGCCTCCAGGCTGAGTGCTGATGGGGAGTGGTCGCACCTTCCCAGGCCCACTGCAGACAGCCAGGGCCCGTGTCTCATCACATGTCTTCCCAGGGCCTGGTTTGGGCCAGATTCACCTCTAACTTCACCTGTCCTTGGGGAGCAGGTGAGGAGGGGACTCTCTAGCTCCTTGACCTATGAGCCTTAGGAAGCCCGAGGACTGTGCAGGAGGGGGGCCAGTGCCCTCCTCTCCCTCATAAACTCGCTCCTTACTTTCCTGACAGGCACATGGCATCCGGTGGGTGGTGATCGGAGATGAGAACTACGGCGAGGGCTCGAGCCGGGAGCACGCGGCACTGGAGCCTCGCCACCTCGGGGGCCGGGCCATCATCACCAAGAGCTTCGCCAGGATCCACGGTGAGCTGGCGCGCCATCCCAGCCCCGTCCGCCTCCCCTCGCTGGCAGCCCAAGGTTCCTCAACCTGCCAGTGGCCCAGTGGGGCCTGGAGCCACACGCCTGGTTCCTAGGGCGTGTCGGCAGCTCATTTTCCACCATCACCAGCCTCCAGCCTCTGCCCCTTCAGGTTTGCGTGGATTCTGACACCCACGGCTTCCCACCTCTAGCATGTGCTGGTCTTGCTTCCAAACTTGTAGCAGTTGAAATCCAGGGCACGTGGTCAAAGGATTGTCTCTGATTGTCGGAGGCCTCAGGAAACACAGGCACCAAAGCACACTTGCATAGGGCCCCACATCACTGGGAGTGCGCCACCTTGGTCCTCGTAGTCAATGCCCCAGGTTTGTCCCCATGTGGCAGGACTAGGGGTGCCTCTCCCAGAGCCTTAACTAGACTTGGTTGGTGAGGTTCCTCACAAAAGGAACCTGCCGTGTATGGACTGAGTGTGCCCTCTGCCTTCTAGAAACCAACCTGAAGAAGCAGGGTCTACTGCCCCTCACCTTCGCTGACCCAGCTGACTACAACAAGATTCACCCTGTGGACAAGCTGACCATCCAGGGCCTGAAGGACTTTACCCCTGGCAAGGTAGGGGACCAGGGAAGGAGGTGGACCAGCCAGCCCATTTCCCCCAGGGCCCTCCTAAGAGGGGAGGGGAATGGAGGGGGCAGACACCTTGGTTACCCTCCTTCTAAACCTGGCCCTACCTGCACCTCCTCCCATGAGCCTCTGTTCCAGCTAGAAGGGCCCCTAAATTCTCCAGGTAACCCCCCTAGAGAGGGAAGGAAATGCCTTCCCATAGATGAGGGTAGAGCCAGTTCAGGCCCTCCTACCGTCCACTCAGTAGCCCAGGCTTGGCACTCAGAGGCCAACAGCCCATGCCCGGCAGGACCTTCTTGGCCCCAGGAGTTAAGCCATCTAGGTCTTACCATGGCCACCTAGGCCCAGACCTGGCCTAGGATTTGGTTCGCCTTGCTGGCCCCAAGGACCCAGAGCATTGACCCACCCTCCTGACCCTCTACCAGAACCGAGGGCCGTGTTCCCAAGAGCCAGGCCACCCACACCTGCCTCCCTCCCCCTCCTCCTCCCAGCCCCTGAAATGCATCATCAAGCACCCCAACGGGACCCAGGAGACCATCCTCCTGAACCACACCTTCAACGAGACCCAGATCGAGTGGTTCCGCGCTGGCAGTGCTCTGAACAGAATGAAGGAGCTGCAGCAGAAGTAAGGTCCGCTCTGCCACCAGCGCCCGCCCGTCCTGCTCCTCGGACCCAGCTCCGGTGTCACAAGTGCAGTTCTGCGTCACCAGAACCGGATCTGATCCGATCCAGCCGTGGCTTCGCTCACCACCGAGATGGTGTGGCCAGGCCTCCTGGCCTCTCTTCCCTCCGCCCATGGAGCGACCCACAGGTGGGGGTGGGGAGGTTCTTAAAATAACGTATCAACCCCCCACCTTCCTGTTTTTAGTTTGGTTCAGATCTTGAGCAGCTTTGGGCAACTGTATTTATTTTTAACGACAGACTCCCATCTAAAGTTTTTCTCCTGCATGATCATTTCACTGGTGGCTGAAGGGTTCGAAAGATCCTTTTGCTCTTCTAAGGAAAATAAGAATCCAGATTCAGTGAGTGTTCCTTTGTGAGTGATGGTGTCTGTGCTGTTACCAACTCTAGCCTGTGGGGCGGGGGGTCCTTCACAGCCAGAGTCAGTGGACGCCGACAGCCACGCCACAGCCGGACCCATCACCAGACTTCCCACTTTCCTTCCCGCCCTGCTTCTGCCTGCAGCCTCTCCTCCCCACGCCCACACATTCCAGTAGTTTCCCCAATGGGGGCGGGGGGGTTGGCCCAAGATGCAGCCCCCACTTCCCCTGGACATCGAGTTGCCTTTCAAATGCCCAGAGAGTGTCTGTTTTACAGACAGACCACCACGTCCAAGGTCACAGCTAGTCCATATGTGTACTGCTCCCTAGTTTTTAGTACAGGGCGGCCGCAGGCACTGCTCTGCAACTGCTCCTCTCCCTGGAGCACTGCCCACTGGCACTACTCATACCTCCACGGCCCTGTGTCCATGTGAGCAGAAAGGCCAGGGCAGGAGGCAGGCTCCACGGAGATTCCTTCATTAGGACAAGACTTTGGCGTCGGGTGGGTGCTACAAAACGATGTCCTGGTCCCGGCAAAAATTCCTGGCAGAAATGAGTGAAGGGACAGGACTCTGGCAAAGCCATTCTGCTGAGTAAATGATGGGGTGCTTGCCCTGGTGCCAGGATCTCACATCACAAGCAGACACCCACTGGGTGTTTGTTCCTGGTGTGGCCAAGGTCGGAAAGTGACAGCTGGCCCGAGGCTTCCTGCTTTACTGCTGGTGGGGGAGTAACAACAGCAGGTCACCAGCCCTCACCCCCTTGGGCCAGCAAAATCCACAGCATCCACTTTCCTGACGGAGCTGGTCAGCTGAGTCCAGGCCGCCCCACCTTCCACACGCTGGTGGGAAGAGGGTTTTTCCCTTAAAGGTCAGACTCTGATCAGCAACTGGCAGCTGCCCCAGGCCAGCCTCTTGCTGTTACTTTATGGAGCCACCAAGCTCAGCTGGCCCAGAGCATAGCCTGAGGCAGCCTGGATCTCTCAGACCCCAAGTCCTGCCATTAAGTCATCTCCAGAAGTGATCCGGGGTGAGGAACTGTCCCAGCTGTGGCAACTCGGTAACCTTAGAACACTGAGACAATGGTGGCTCTCCCAACTGACGTGGCCATCATTTATTAAATATCTTTGTTGTCACTGACAGGCAGAAGTCCATGTGGACGGTGGGACTTAGCGGGGTAGGTCTGGGAGGAGGAGGGGAGGGGACAGCCTGGAAGGGCACAGGCTGCTCCTCGGCATCCTGTCGTCTTCAGGACCCGCCGCACCACCTTCCCGAGGGCTGGGCAGGGTCCAGTGTCAAAGCCCCAGTGCTAGCTGCTAGTCCACCAGGAGAGAAGGCCCAGGCCCGGCTCACTGATGGATCCCTGCCAGGGGGAGAGAAAACAGGTATGTTTCATCTACCTTTAGAGCTGGAGCCAACCTGGACAGGAGGCAATGGGGGCCCTTCTTTTTAGGCGCCCAGCACAGGCCAAAGGGATGGTGGGGCACACCCCAGCCAGGAGGCTCTGGGGACATGCCGGAGCTGCAGCAGTACTCCCCGCTGGTCCAGACTCCCCTCTCCTGCTCCAGCCTCTCCTAAGGCATGTAAGGAAAGTGCTGGTTTACCGAGGGTACAGCCTCTCACCCCTCGCCCCCAGGCCTGGCCCACACAGGCACCAGCAGACCAGTCCTGGGCCTGGCTTCTGAGCCACTCGTGGTCTAGTTCTGCCAGAAAGGCCTAGTAACCTTGAGCCCCAGCCTCCAAACACACGCAGAGGGGAAGCCTTGGGCCACCCACAATCCTGACAAAGACAGGTGCCCTAAAAGTGAACTACGGGGCCCACGTTATACCAGAAAACCCTACCAGCAGGCCCCTGAAATCCCACTTTTGTCATGTGTCGCTCACTGTCTGGCTTCATGAGGATAAAAGACAAAAGGGACCCAAGTCAGATCTGGCCGGTTGCAGCTTCCCTGCCACCTCAGGCCCTGTGGGTTTGTAGTGGGAGCAGCCCACCCCTCCCTTGGTTTCTTCTCTCTCAGCCCCTTGACCCACAGCCTTGTTGTCCAGTTGGTGTCATCCCTCTTGTGGGCAGGGGCCTGACTCCCCTGCCCTCCCCAGCAGCCATGGCAGCTTTACGACCTCGCTGCAAGAATTACTGCTGCCCTGGGCTTCCCTGGAGGCGCAGTGGTTAAGAATCCACCTGCCAATGCAGGGAACACGGGTTCGAGCCCTAATCTGGGAAGATCCCACATGCCACAGAGCAACTAAGCCCGTGAGCCACAACTACTGAGCCTGTGCTCTAGAACCCATGAGCCACAACTACTGAAGCCCGCGTGCCTAGAGCCCGTGCTCCGCAACAGGAGAAGCCACCGCACCACAACCAAGAGTAGCCCCCGCTCCCTGCAACTAGAGAAAGCCCGCGCACAGCAACAAAGACCCGACGCAGCCAAAAAATAAATTTATAAGGAAAAAACAAAGAATTACCGCTGCCCTGGCCTGCAGAAATGGGGCTCCCCAGGGAGAAGGGACTGCCCAAGACCCCACAACAGGGACCTGCACCCTGACCTGCTGGGGCCTCCCGCCCCACGGTTCCCCGCAGTCTTATGAGGACAGCTCACCACAAGCGTGTATGGAGCCTCCTTCTTTGGCAGCTCCTCGCTGGAAGAGGTGGCATCGGCTGAGCTGGGCCCAGTGGGGGACGTGTCCACAAAGCTCTCGTCCACCACCCGGAAGCGGATCTCCTCTCCGGTGTCCATGTATAGGTCGTGCGCTCCTTCCTCCGTCTCGTACTCCCACACCCACACTTGCTCTGCCTCATCGCTGGGTGGGGCGCAGGGTCAAGGCAACAACCAGGCCACGGGGGAGCCAGAGTGTTGGGGAGTCCTCCCACGGCACGCCCCAGGAAAATCCAATCCCAGGCTGAGATGCTTTGGGAAGTCACAGGAAAAGCAGGCCCAGCGCTGTGTGCGACAGGCAAGGTCGGGCCGGGCCCAGTGAGTGGCTGGATCTCCTGGGCACCAGGATCCACACTGGGAACACGGACCCCGGGCAGGCACCACGGGACACCAGCGCAGGAAGGAGCTCCAGAGCACAGCGCGAGCTCTGCCTCAACATGGAATGACCACAGCCCCTCGGTGCCTGAGGTCTTACTCTGCCCGTGTGTCCTCTCAGAGGCCAACTGCCAAGTTCAAACCTCAGCTCCACCACCCACCGGGGCCAGGCCCAAGCTCTCGGTGCCTCAGGGTCCCCATCTGTAAAACACAGATTACAGTAAGGCCTGCCCTCCAGGGCTGCGGTGGGGAGGTAATAAAACAGCACACGTGGAAAGTGCTTTCCACAGGACCCCTCGGTCGGCCCGAGTGCTCACTGACGCTGGCCAGCGTTCTCCACATAGTGCAATTCCACATCCCTCTCCGTGCCTCAGGACACTTGACAGCAGGCAGCCCAAGGACTTGCCCAGTTTCCAAGAGGACACGGCAGGATGGGAGGTCACCAGGCTGAGGGACAGGCTAGCAGGTTTTCTGACAAGTTCCAGAGCCACACACAGCCCCTGCCCTGCACACATGCGCGCGCGCACACACACGCACACACGCACCCCGGCTCCCTACTGCCGGCTCTGCTGGATGGCCCCCCTCCAATCAGCAGAGCTCACACCGAAGAGACATGCTGCCCTCTAATGGCAGCCCCGCAGATGGGTCCTGCCCCTCCTCTGCGCCAGGTCCCATGCTGGGCATTGCGGGTACAGTCGGGACAAGATGGGGTCTCTCCTGGTGAGGGGTCTCTCCTGGTGAGCGGTCTCGGTGAGCACCCACAGAAACAGCAACCCCAGTGCAGCAGGCAAGGGCCGGGACAGGGACAATGGGGGAGCCAGCAACGGGAATCTTCAACCAGCCTAGGACCCGCAGAGCCAAGCCCTCAAATGTTAGCTGAGGGGGGGAGGTGGGCCAGTCAGGCGGGCCTCTAGAGGGAGGTGACCTTTGAGATGACTCCTGAAGGGACAACCTAAGCGCACTGAGCTGGAACCAGGCCTGACAGTCCAGATGGAGGCGCAGGTGTGCAGACACCACGGTCAGTGTGAGAAGCACAGGCAGGTCAGTGCTTCCAGAGCAAAATGCAAGCTGGAGGGGTGGGCAGAGGCCAGCAGCATCAGGTCACAGGACCCAAGGCCACCTCGAAGAGTGAGGACCTTCCTTTGGAGAGGCCCGAGTTCCTCCATGACCCACTCTAACCCTGGGAGGATACAACTTGGCCGGCTGCTGGAGTGACTCTGGAGGGATGAGAATGTCATCGAAGAACCCTAGAGAGACTGGAAGACACGCAGGTGACAGCATGAGACGGGGCTCAGAATGGACAAGCAAGCCCTTACCCTGTGCTGCCCATGGAACCCTGGGCCCCGTCCCCACCCCAGAGCCCCACGCCTCTGCCACAGCCTGAGCAGCCAGCCAAACCCGAGGTGGACACTGCACGACAGGGACCAGCGGATGCCAAGGGCCCCGAGTCACCTCTGCCAGCTCCAGTGCCTGCCCTGAGGTCCTGACTCACAGCCTTGCAGTGACGGCCCCCAGCTGGCCTAGGTCCGCACAGTTAGAGCACAGGGGGCTGAGTATCCCCCTTGCGCACAAGCTGCTCAGACAGCTCGGGAAGGTTCTCTTTCCCTATGTGACCCCTCCCCTGACCATGCGGCCCAGCACAGAAGCTAAAGGGAGGCAGGCCAGCCCCGCCATCTGCCCCCAGCGTGCTCCCGGGTCTCATGTGAGGACTCAGGGCCAACATTACCGTGCACTCCCTCCGGGCTGCAGCCTTTGATATTTCCAATCAGAATCTCGTCCAGGAACGGATGGAACACCACATAGCGAAAGTGAACTGGAAATGAAAGCGTGTCGGTGATGAGCAGGCCATGAGCAAAGGCTGCTCCAGCTGGGGTGGCCTGTGCTTTCCAGTGTCCACTCTCATTCACTGGCATGCTGACCCCGTGGCGGCACCAAGAAGCCACACAGCAGTCCACGCCAGGCGCCCGTGGGCCTAGACCTGTTAGCTAAGCCGGAGGGACCCTCGGCCCCGTCCCCGGCAAGGCCACAACTTGGCCCCCGTGTGAGAGGCCGGCAGCACTGGCCCTGGAACTGAGGCTCAGTTCCCAAATCCATCAGTCACAGCTGAGCTCAGATTCTGGGCCAGCAAGGACTCCAAAGTCAATTCCAGCCTTCCTCCAGGCTCTCTCCTTTATTTATTTATTTATTTTTAAAATTACCGGGCTGCTGTTCGTTTTTTTCTTTTTTTAAAAAATTTATTTATTTTTATTTTTGGCTGCGTTGGGTTCTCGTTGCTGCTCGCGGGCTTTTTCCAGTTGCGGTGAGCAGGGGCTACTCTTCATTGCGGTGCGCAGGCTTCTCATTGCAGTGGCTTCTCTTGTTGTGGAGCACGGGCTCTACGTGTGCAGGCTTCAGTAGTTGTGGCACGTGGGTTCAGTAGTTGTGGCTCACGGGCTCTAGAGCACAGGCTCAGTAGTTGTGGTGCATGGGCTTGGTTGCTCCGCGGCATGTGGGATCTTCCCGGACCAGGGCTCGAACCATGTCCCCTGCGTTGGCAGGTGGATTCATAACCACTGTGCCACCAGGGAAGCCCAGGCTCTCTCCTTTAAATTCTAACAAGGGCAGAAGCAACTGGCAAAGAGAACCAGGTTTGGAAACGAGTTCCCCCATCTCCCGCTGATAGGCAAAGTTTGCCCCAGGCATAGCTCTGACCTGGAACAGGATGCTAAAAATGCTCTGGAATTTGGGGTGGGGGAAGAGCCAATAAACCAGCAAAAATGCCTCTGTGGGTTCTCAAGTCCTGTCCTATGTGATCCCTACTCACCTGACCCCAAGAAAAATATCAGGTAAGGTCTGTGCCCACATCACAGACTCTGACTCCACAGCCTGGCAGAAGCCGTCACTCCATCACTGCTGCCCCTTGCTGAGCGCCTGCTCCCTGCCCTGCACACACGCGCGCACGCACACACACGGGGTGTCCACCGAGCCCCAAAGGTGGTGTCTAGGGCCTGAATTCCACCAGAGCTAGTAAATAACCATAAGGCTGCCCCGGCAGTCGCCCAGTGCCCATCACGATCCACCTGTGTCAGATGTCATGCTTCCCCAGTGTGACCATGCGCAAGTGGCTCAGAGAGGCTGAGTTACCCACTCACAGTCACACAGCTGTTCTGCCAAGGGGAAACTCCAAGTCTTTCTGAACCATGAGACAGGAACACTGGGTTGAATCTGCCTTCCTCAGCAAGGGTTTAATCCCCAAACACAGGCTTCTGCTACCAATGCCCTCAGCTGCCTGGCCTGGCAGCCTCACCCCAAGGACAGCAGGGTCCACCTGGCCCCCAGCTCCCCACCAGGCTGCTTCCCCATGGCTCCACCAGGCAGGAAAGTGTGGGAAAAGGAGAGGAGGCAGCTGGTGCCCCTCCCTCCCTGGGAGGAGACAAACACAAGCCCTCTGAGCCTTCTTAAGATGGGAGAGCCGCATGCTGACCTCGGAGAGGGTACATGAGGGCAGATGTCACTTACGCACAGCATGGAAAAATCCTGTCCCCTGTATGACCCAATGTCAGTTCATTTTAATAAATCCCCACGGAGCCTCTGCCAGGTCTGTGCCAGGCCCGATTTGGGCACTGGGCTTGCAGGGGCAGGATGACACAGGATCCTGTGCCCAGGGAGCTCAAGGCTGGAACAATTACCTCCAGAAGCAAATGGTGAGCCACCCAGGTGTCTGACAACAGATCAATGTATAAACAAAATGTGACATATCCATACAATGGGAGATTATTCAGCCTCAAAAAGGAATAAAGCACCGACACATGCAACAACATGGAAGAACCTCGAGGACATCATGCTACATGAAATAAGCCAATCACAAAAGGCCACGTATTTTACGATTCTATTCATATGAAACGTCCAAAATAGGCAAATCCAGAGACAGAAAGTCGATTAATGGTTGTCAGGGGCTGGCAGAGCGGGGAGTAACTGCTAATGAGTACGGTGTTTCTTCTGGGGGTGATGAAAATGTTCTGGAATTAGCCAGTGGTGATAGTCACACAGCCTGGTGAATATACTAAAAGCCACTGTACCGTATGCTTTAAAAGGGTGAATTTCATGGTATGTGAATTATATCTCAATTAAAAAACAAAAAGGAAGGAACTTCCCTGGCGGTCCAGTGGTTAAGACTCCACGCTTCCACTGCAGGGAGCACACGTTCGATCTCTGGCCAGGGAACTAAGATCCCACATGCCACACGGCCAAAAAAAATAAATAAATAAAATAAAATAGGAGGCCACAGACCAGCTGGAGGGCCAGCTGGGATGGTGCTATGTTGCGGGCCACCTCCCAAGACCCCCATCTGAAGTTCTAGGGATGTTTAGCCTGCAGGTGGGAAGACTGGAAAGTCAGAAAGGATGGGTCTGAAGGACCAGTAAGAAGAGGAAGACCCATTCTTCCTCGAGTTGTAGGCTCGAGCAAACTTTGTTCCAGGATACGTAGGGCTGCCTCAGGATATGATGAGTTTCAGCAAAGGACAAATACCATGATTCCACTCACATGAGGTACCTGGAGTAGTTGAATTCATAGAGACAGAAAGTAGAATGGTGGTGGACAAGGGCTGGGGGGCAGGGGCTGGGGAACTGTTGTTTAGTGGAGACAGAGATTCAGTTTCAGAAGACAATAAAGGGACTTTCCTGGTGGTGCACTGGTTAGGAATCGCCTGCCAATGCGGGGGACACGGGTTCAATCCCTGATCCGGGAGGATCCCACATGCCGCAGAGCAACTAAGCCCGTGAGCCACAACTGCTGAACCTGCGCTCTAGAGCCCGTGAGCCACAACTACTGAGCCTGTGTGCTGCAGCTACTGAGCCCGTGCTGTAGAGCCCACGTGCCACAACTACTGAAGCCCACACGCCTAGAGCCCATGATCCACAACAAGAGAAGCCACTGCAATGAAAAGCCCACGCACTGCAACAAAGAGCAGCCCCTGCTCGCTGCAACTAGAGAAAGCCTGCACACAGCAACAAAGACCCAACGCAGCCAAAAATAAATAAATTAAAAATAAATAAATAAAATTAAATTAAAAAAATAATAAGTTTAAAAAAAAAGAAGACAATAAAGTTCTGGAGATGGATGGTGGTGATGGCCACACAACAATGTAAATGCACTGAATACCACCGAACTATACACTAAAAATGGTAAATTTTATGTTATATGTGTTTTATCACAACTTAAAAAACAAGGGAAAAGAGCAAAGCAAACGGTGGGCACAAAGACAGGCTGCTCCAGAGCCCAGAGCGGGGCCCCAGTTCAGCCAGAGGCAGGGGAAGGAGGCGGGTCCAGCCGGCCGGGCAGGCATGGAGAACACAGGGCTGGTGCCAAGGAAAGGTACCCTAAATGACAAGGGATAAGGCTGGCCAGTCGGGGCCAGTGTCACCAGTCACAAAGGCTAACATGTCGTGAGCACCTACTATGCGCCAGGCACCGGACCAAAGGCCTCCCGTGGTTTTTCTCGTTTATTCCTCGCAAGGGCTGTGTGAGGCGGGTACCATTATCATTACACCGTTTTTCCAGGAGTGAGTCCCAGAGAGACAGGTAAAGTAATCTGGCCTGAGTAGGAGGAGAAACAGAAAGAAGCAGAAGGCAACTGGCAAATGAATAATCCTCTAAGCGAAGGCAGAGGCCCGGTGCGGAGCCCCGCTCAGCACACCCTTGGCCACAGCCCTGGCGAGGCAGTGGCGGGAGGGGGGCCTGGGCTTGTGCTCAGCCTCGAAGCCTGGCCACCGATCCCCACCACAGACCAAAGACTCACCCTGCGCGATGCTCGACGGGCCCTGAGGAGCCTTGTAGCCACGAGTGTTAAGCCCATTTTACAGATGAGGAGAGTGTGGCTGAGGAAGGTAGTCACATGCCTGAGGTCCCCACGAAGGGGGGCCTGAGCCACAGTTCAACTCCAGGTCTGTGTGACAGGCCTAACCCTGGGCTCTACTCCTGTACCTCGTTCCCAAGAACGCAGGGGACCCAGGGTGAAGCAGGGTGGATAAGAAAACCAGCAGTGAAGTCCTACACCAAGCAGCAGACACACCCACACGAACGGACAGAATTTCCTCATATTTAACTTTCTTCTCTGAGTTTTTTTTCTTTTTTTTAATTAATTAATTTATTTATTTTTGGCTGCGTTGGGTCTTTGTTGCTGCACGCAGGCTTTCTCTAGTTGTAGTGAGCGGGGACTACTCTTTTTTTTTTTTTTTTTTCCGGTACTCGGGCCTGTCACTGCTGTGGCCTCTCCCGCTGCAGAGCTCAGGCTCCGGACGCGCAGGCTTAGCAGCCATGGCTCACGGGCCCAGCCACTCTGTGGCATGTGGGATCTTCCCAGACCGGGGCACGAACCCGTGTCCCCTGCATTGGCAGGTGGACTCTCAACCACTGCTCCACCAGGGAAGCCCGGGGCTACTCTTCGTTGTGGTGCGCGGGCCTCTCATTGCGGAGCACGGGCTCTAGGCGCGCGAGCCTCAGTAGTTGTGGCACGTGGGCTCAGCAGTAGTTGTGGGTCACAGGCTCTAGAGCACAGGCTCAGTAGCTGGGGCTCACGGGCTTAGTTGCTCTGCGGCATGTGGGATCCTCCCGGACCAGGGATCGAACCCGTGTCACCCGCATTGGCAGGCGGATTCCTAACCAGTGCACCACCAGGGAAGTCCCTTTGAGTTTTTCTTGAAGTTCTGGCCCCCTGACCACTTGTCTCCTGGACAGCAAGGCCCCTGTCCCACGACAGAGACTGGGCTCAGAGCCCTCGTGGCCTTGTGTCCACATCACCGACTGGTCTTTCTGCTAACGAAACTGTCCTGGTCCCCACACGCAGCTCTCCACAGAGTTCAACGGCATCCGTGAGAACTAATTAAGTCTCTGGATTCCTGCACACACACCAGGCAGCCTCACGGCACATTCTGGAATGCTCGGACATCTCTGTGCTGAGGCTGACACCCGCCCCCCCGCCCCCCGCCCCCAGTACAGGCCAAGGCAGGGCTCCTGAAATGCGGCCTCGTGTGAGAATCCCTGCAGGCCCCTCCCCAGAGATTCTGACTCAGAGGGTCTGGGGCAGGCGGACGAGCGCCCAGCGGAAGGCGAGAGGCATGCCTGCACCCCGACTAGCCCCGGACCACCTCAATGGCACCCTTGCCCTCTGCTTCTGATCTGGTTTGTCCAGGCAGGGGAGAGAACACCCCGCTTCCTCCCTGAGCCCTCTCCTCAAGGTGACCCGCCCTCTACTCCTCCCTCCCATCCGGGGTGCACATCCCTTGCCAATGTGACCGCAGCCCCTCCCATCCAGAGGAAGCCCTTCTCCATCCTTAGACTCTGGCCTCGGCCATGTGACCTGCTCTGGCCAATGGGATATAAGCAGAGGCCTGAAAAGCATCTGTGCTTTGGTGCCCAGTCTACCTACTGAAAGAGGACACCACACCGAGCAGAGACGTGAAACCCAGCCGAAGCCCCCCATCCAACCAGTCTGTCAACCACCAGACACATGAGACCACCCTATACCATCCAGCCCTAGCCAAGCCAGCCCAGAGTACCACCACCGAGCTGACCCACAGAATCGGAGAAACAATTCAAATCGATGAGCCGTCAAGCACTCGCTCTGTGCCAAGGTCCTGTCCTGAGAGCTTTGTACATATTAACTTAGTAATTCTCACAACAATAACGTCTACTGTTAAAAAATAAAGTCTGTTAACTGCATTTTACTGAAGAGGAAACACAGGCACAGAGAAGTTACATGTTCCGCTCAGGACACACAGCAAGTAAGTAGCAGAGTTGGGATTTAAACCTAGAAGCCACACTTTTAACCATTATGTCTTGGTGTCCCTCAAAGTCTCCCACCCCCAACCAGCCATCTCCCCAAGAGGGGCAGCTGTGCTCCCCTCCGCTCTCCCCACTTTTAAGCTAGCAATGCCTACTCCAATTGTCTTCCACTATCTGTCCACCCACCCTACCTGAGCAGCCTGAGAGCCAGGCAGAGCAGGGCTCATATAACACACAAGACCAAAGGGGACACAGACACAGAGCCACAATCTCAGAGCTGGAGAAGCCTTGAGAATCACCTTGTCTACCTCCCCTTCTTATAGATAGGAAACTGAGGCCCAGAAAGGGGAAGATTCTGCCCATGATCACCCAGTAAATTCCTGGCAGAGTCAGGACTAGGCCCCAGGTCTCCCAACACCCTGACCAGGACTCCCCCTACAGAAAACTGAGCCCCAAGAAGCCCAGTGCCCAGAAGGAGGGCACCCACCTTTGGTGTGTGATGCACCGTCCCCCGGGAACACATAGGCGTCCTCCAGCTTGGTGATGTCAAACAGGCAGATGCAGAGTCCCACGTTGTACACGACCTGTGGGCATCCGTGTACACAGACCGTGACCTCGAGGCCCAGCTCCCTGCGCAGTCTCTCCTGAGATCCACCCCCCACCTCAACCCCGCGCTGGGCAGGTATGATTATCCCCGTTTACAGCTGGAAATGCATTGGGGCACTGCCTGAGGTAAGGAACTCGGGGAGGATGCTGAACTCTGGAAAGAACAAGGTCTTTGGTGACATGACGGATGCAGGTTACAACGCCAGCTCCACCACTCCCTGTGTGACCAAGGTCACTTCTCTGAGCCTCAGTTTACCCATCTGCAAAAATGGACATACCAGGCTGTGGGGTTGTTAAGAGAACAGCTGCGAAGCACCTAGCTCAGTAGCCAGCCCACCTGCCAGAAATAACAATCACCAATCAAGGATCATTATCATTACTAATAAGGATCAGGGGTGGGGAACCCCTGGTTAAACCTACACTTTCCAAGGCCCCAGTTCCATACTAGAGCTCACAGTTTAAAGTGTCAGACCACAGCTAATCGCTGTTCTGCTCACAAAGTCTCGGACACACAGACGGGGCCACAGGGACTGAGGCTGGCAGAGTGACACATGGGAGGCCCTGAAACTGGGCAGAGAACAGGCAGAGGACATCCCATGACCCATCTCCACTCCAGGATGCTGCAAAGGACTAGCTGCTTGGTGTCTGTTTATCTGACACCAGCGTCATCACCTCCCAGTTAGAGACCTTGCAGGACTGTTCAAGGATTAGCAGGAAGCTCAGAGAACTCAGAGTCCTGGCCAGACCTCAGGGCAATGAGGCAGTCGGCTGGCTTTGGAAGCACAAGATGTGTGCCCTTGGCTGGACCTTGGACCTCTTCTGTGTGGCCTCCTCTCAAATGACTCAATGATTCAAATACAGAAATACTTGTCTGGGAATTCCCTGGCAGTCCAGCTCTTTCACTGCTGAGGGCCCCGGTTCGATCCCTGGTCAGGGAACTAAAATCCTGCAACCCTCGCAGCGTGGCCAAAAAAAAAGAAATATTTGTCTGAACAGGTCAGAGAAGGACCTGCACTACAGAAGGACTATATACCCTTCTTGTAACTTTCACACCTTTTCTCTTTGTCCCTTAGAGGTCCCTTCTCCTTTTACCTCACAAAGTAATCAGACACCATCCACTAAGGACTCCATGAGTTCTCTCCACCAACAACAAATCCCTAGGTCTGTACACTCCACCTTCTGTGATTTCAGGCTCTATGGAAGGGACCTGCCTCCTGCCTACAGCCAGCCAATCTTCCTCTGGCTCTCTCCTCAGCCTACTACCTCCTGCTGAAGACCATTATTCGATGAAGTCCTGCAGGCCCTGTATGACCTGGCTCCCACCACTTTCCAGCCTCTCCTCGCTCTGTGTGCTCAGGCCACACCAGCCCCTCCATGCCATGATAGATGCGATACTCCCTCCTGCCACAGGGCCTTTGCACATCCTGTTTCTGCTTCCTGCACAGCTCTACTCTCTGCCCAGAACCTCCCCCCACCAAAAAAAACAAATCCCCTATGTTAGTTCTTCCTCACCACCAGATCTCAGCTCAAGCACCACCTCCCTAGCAAACCCTCTTGTCTCCCTCATTGTAGGTGAAGTTCCTTCATTCCACAGGCTTGTGAACACCTGTTCTCGTAACATTTACCTCAACTTCTCATCACACACTCAGCTGTGGGAGTCTCTCACCCATATCAGCTCTCCCCACCACACTACAGAGCAGAAGCTTGTCTTATTCGTTTAATAAACAATTATGGAACATCTACTCTGTGCCAGACTCTGGCTAAATATGGGGGATACCATGGGGAAGAAGACAACAGTCACTTGCCCTCATGGAGGGGGAAAGAGAAAAACAGTAACCAAGTAAACAAATAAGAAAAGAGTGGTGAGTGCTAAGAAGGAAAGAGTGATATGGCACAGAATAACTGCAGAGGCAGGGCTGCTTCAGAAAAGGCCATGGGAAGGCCTCTGAGGACCCAGCACTAAGGCATGCTAGCCTGGTACATAAAAGGTGCACAAACATTTTTTTGCAGGAATGAATGGATAAACCTCCTTATAGCTAAACTACCATCCATCTTCACAGAAACAATGCATGGTTGGGCAGCAATTACTATTTCCATTTTACAAATGGAAACTGAGACCCAGAGTGAGTAAAGGACTCGCCCTAGATTGCAAAGTAATTTGGAAGTGGGGACGCTAGCAATTCCCAGTTACAAGGCCTTTTTCAAACCCAGTTTTTCTTTTGATTCCTGCCAGCATCCTAGTGGGTTAAGGATTACCCCCATCCCATGCACAGGCTTAGAAACCGAATTCTGAGACTTTAAGCTAGTTGCCCAACTCCAAGGCCTGGCATGACCAGGCCGGCAGCGGGTGGGTAAGCAGTGCTGGGCCCTCCCGTGCCAAGGCCTGCCCGCGACCCCGTGGACCCAGTACCTTGTTGGCCAACTTCTTGTTCAACTCCTCGGCAATGGAGTCGTTGAGCTTCCTCTCAAACTGCCACGGGGGGATCCGCACGGTGTCTACCATCTCCACCAGGACGAACATCCCGGCCTGCGCGGGGGGCTCTGGGAACGAGTGGGTCAGTCACGCACCGGGGCCTGGGGCAGTGGGGATCCCCGAGCCCGCTCCGTCCCGTTCCAACAGCTGTGACCAGCCCCCAGGCCAGAAATGGGGCTGCACCGTAGGGGTGTCCCGTGCGGGGCGTGCTCCGCTACTACAAAGAGAGGAAAATGAGGCTCAGCCGCAGGGTCTCGGGCTCGAGCGGGAGGGGTGCGCGGCCAGCCACACACGGCCCTCGCCAAGCGCCACCGCCACGCACCGCGAACCCACACGCAGCCGGCGGCGGCAAGACTTTAGGCGAGACTCCGAATCCGGTAGCTTCCGGAGGACCGACCAATAAGAATCCTCGGCCCGCCCCCGGACGCGGGGCGGAGCTGTCTACCGGCTCGTGCGCGGGGCGGGACGGGGGAGGGGCCGGGGGGGGGGGGGGTGGGGCCTTGCCTGCCGCAGGCGCAGCTGTCAACCCTCCGACAACGCTCTCAGGTTGCTAGGCGACCTCGGTGCAATCCAGTCATCTCTCGCCCAGCCGGTAACTACTCTCCTTGCTGGCCTCGGGCCGTCCTCTAAGCTGCAGCCAGAGTGATCCTTTCAGAAAGCAAACACAGTATGCTTAGACCCTACAGTACTCTGGAAACGGAGAGAATTGACTGGCGGGACCTTTCTCGGATGATAGAAATGTTCTGTATCTTTTAGCGGCTGGTTACAGAGATGTATATAATTGTATATATTTGTATATAATTGTCAAAACCCATCCAGCTCAACACTTAAGATCTTTGCATTTAATTGTAGGCAGATTACATCTCAACTGAAAAGTGATAATATACTGGGACAAACAAAACAAAACAAAAACCTCAGTGACGGGACTTTCCCGGTGGCACAGTGGTTAAGAATCCACCTGCCAATGCAGGGCACACGGGTTCGAGCCCTGGTCCACATGCTGTGGAGCAACTTAGCCCATGTGCCACAGCTACTGAGCCCGCGTGTCACAACTACTGAAGCCCGCGCGCCTAGAGCCCGTGCTCTGCAACAAGAGAAGCCACCGCAATGAGAAGTCCACGCACTGCAAGGGAGAGTAGCCCCTGCTCTCCGCAACTAGAGAAAGCCCACACGCAGCAGCAAAGACCCAATGCAGCCATAAATAAATAAATAAATTTTTAAAAAGTATTTAGGAGATCATTATTTCTTCCTCTCAAATATCTCTCAAATTTTCCTTCTTCGTTCCATTCCCACAGCTATCACCACTATAATCACTGCCCTGAGAGCCTTTTCATTGCTGCCCTGGAGCTTAGCCACCACACATCCCAGCTCCTGCCCTCAAGTCCTTCCTGCAACTGACCTCCCACATGGTCACAAAAGCCTTCCCTTCATGAATATCTTTTGTCCACGCAGAAATTCTGGACTAAACCCAGCCTTCCTCTCCAGCCTCACCTCCCTTCTGTCCTCCTGGCATTGGGAGTTTCCAGCCCGAAGGATGGAGCAAGCCCTTTTATATAGCCCAACCTTGAACACTTCTTTACCTGAAAAACTCCTACTCATCCATTGGAACCCAAATGTAATACCTTTTCTCATTCATTCATCCAACACACTATTTTACAGCTGTTAGAGATCCAGTGGGGAAGAAGAACTGGTTCCCAGGCCCAGCTTCAGCTCAGAGGGGGTGCAGGGAGGAGAGGGAGGACGGGGCCAGAGGATTTGATGCTCTCTCAGGGATCCAAAAATTTATAGGGAAGATGAAAACTGGTGAGACTGGAGACCTAGGCAGGGTCCAGATCACAAGGGCCTTATTATTATACTATCCATTAATTTTAATCCTCACGACAGCTGTATAAGGTAGGAGCTATTACCATTGTTATCTAATTTATTTCATTATCATTTATCTCTTCTCATTTTGCCTCACCAAAAGCAAAGAGGGGTTAAATGGGTCGTTCTAGGTCACACAGCTAATAAGTGGCAGAGCTGGGATTCAGGCTCCAGAGCCCATGATCATCCTAACCACTGGGCTATACTGCCACCACATTAGCCCAAGGGCAGCACCTTCTAGGTCAGAACGGGGAAATGACATAGTGACACATCAGCTGGAGGGACAGTGGATGGGAAGGGGCTGGTGTGGAGACAAGAACACCAGGGAGGAAATTACTGGGTGACCCCTGAAAGAGAAGACCCAAGCAAGCTGGTAGCCATGGAGAGCAAAGTTGGACCGAGTCCAGAGGTCTTCAGGGGGTGCTCTCAGAGATAGGGTGGAGGACCTGTGGACGGAAGTGGGAGGAGCCAACGCCTAAGGCCTTTCACTGAGATGGGAAACTGGAGGAGGGCCAGGCTCAGGGGATGAGGCCAGAATTGCAGAGTTCCCAGGCTTTTTTATAGTATTCAGCTCATAGGATTGCAACAGTGATTTGTTGGCACGATTGCTTTCCTCATTAGTTAAAACAAGGACCAGGCTTCTTTATTAATTCTCTGCGTCCTTCCACAGAAGCTTTGAGGTAGCTTACAAAAACACACAAAGACTTAGTCTGCAAGCTCCTCGACAGCAGAGGACTTCTCTGTCCTGTCCCTCTGCATCCTCAGGGCCTAGCCCTGTGCCTGGCACAAGGTCAGCGCTTGTAAATATGTGCAATTTGAATGAACAAAGGGATAGCAAAATAATTGCTAAGAGTGTAGGAGTGAAGGAGAAATAGGGTTGGAAACTAATCCAGGAGGATGAGGAGAGAGCAGTGGTGGTTAAGGGCATGGAGTTCCCACGCTGCAGCGCACTAGCTAGCAACCGTGGTGGAGCCGGTGAACCTCTCAGCACCTCCTTGCCTCTCTGTAAAATGGAGATAATGATAGAACCCATCTCAAATGATTGTCCATCAGTGGAAGACTGGATGAAAAAATATACACGGTGTACCATAGAGGGAAATAATGCAAAGCCATAGAAAGGATGCAAATGCTCTCTGTGTCTTGAGATAGAATGATATTCAGAATATATTGTTAAAAAATGCAAGGCACAGAGCGTCTATATGGGATGTTACTATTCATATAAAAAGAAAAATAATACTGTGTGTGTGTGCGCACGCGCGTGCATGAGTGTGTGCTCTGGGACTAATTACGCTGGCTGTCTCCAGGGCAAGGAACTGAATGCCTGAGGGGTGTGGGAGAGTGACAGAGGTAGGAAGGAGAATTTTTTTTTCAAATGCCCTTCAGAACCTTTGATGTTTGGGATCATAGGAACATATTACCTATTCAAATTAAAAACTGAATAAAAATCAAATTTTAAAAAGCAATTAAGATTTTTTTCACTTCTTAAAAAAAAACCCTCTCGGCCCCCTTTCCCTCCAGCTACTGCCCCATTTTCTGCTCCCTTTAACCAGCAAAACCCCTTGAAGGAGTCATCTGCATTTGCTGTTTCCAAATCCTCTCTTCTTGTCCTCTCTTCAACCTGCTCCCGTCAGGTTTTTGGCCCTACCTCTCAACCCAAGCTGCTTTTTCAAGGTCAACAATGGCCTCCACTTCGGCAAATCCAGTGGTAATTCTCAGTCCTCAAGGGCAGCGTTTATCCCAGCTGATCACTCCCTCCTCCTTCACACACCTGGATCCTTTTCCCACCTCCCAGGTTCCTCTACCCACCTCTAAACTGGCGGGCTCCCCTGCACAGTCTACAAACCTACCTGCTCAGGTGCCCATTTGGCAACTCAAGCTTAACCTGGGCCAAAATGGCGCTCCTGGTCGTCTCTACCCCACAAACCTGCTGCTATCCTATCCGACTTTCCATCTTCAAAAAGGACTTTGTCCTTGGGCTTCCCTGGTGGCACAGTGGTTAAGAATACGCCTGCCAATACAGGGGACACAGGTTCGAGCCCTGTTCGGGGAAGATCCCACATGTCGCGGAGCAACTAAGCCCGTGCACTACAAACACTGAGCCTGTGCTCTAGAGCCCGTGTGCCACAACTACTGAGCCTGCATGCCACAACTACTGAGCCCACGCACCTAGAGCCCGTGCTCCGCAACAAGAGAAGCCACTGCAACGAGAAGCCTGCACACCGCAACGAAGAGTAGCCCCTGCTCGCCGCAACTAGAGAAAGCTCGCACGCAGCAACAAAGACCCAACTCAGCAAAAAGTAAATAAATAAATTTATTTAAAAAAAATAATAAATATGTTAAAAAAAATGCTCTCCATGGAGGCAGAGGCATAGCTGAGGACCACCGGGAACGGTGATTCTAGAAGGGACCTAAACAAAGCATCCCAGGACCTTGCTCTCTGTTCTGGTTTGAGCCAAAAGCAAAGTACAGAAAGTCAATAGATATTTGTTAGGGCTGCTGTGCATGAGGGCTAGTGCTACAGTGAGGGGGACCAACAGTAAATGGGGAAACAGATACAGATCACCTCAGGCACTGCTGCTGAGAAAGGGCACATGCATAATGTGATAGCAAGTGAGTGAGAACTGCTCCTCTGGCCAAGGCGGTCAGGGACAGCCTGGCTCAGAAGGTGAGAGCGGAGGTGAGCACTAAGGGTCGAGAAGGCTGGAGGCCCAAGGTCCAGGAGCGCACATCTGTGGACAGATGGCTGATAGAGGCCTGGCTCACGGCCCATCCCAGACCTAGGTCAGCTGGTCAGCCTGGCTGTTCCAGCCCCAGGTCCTCAGGGAAGGGTGCAAGGGAGGCCGGCTGTGGGCCAGGGACCCCCTCACCCCATCACAGAGAGCTTCTCCTAGTGACTTGAGAGGATCCAAGCAGCTACAGCAGAAGGAGACCCTCACCCACCAACCTAAGGGTAGGCTCCAGGTTAGGGGCAAGGCCAGGAGAGCCTTTCATACCCCCGTCCTCCCGCCTGCCCTGACCATTACCCTGGATGAGGCTGCGAGGCTGCCAGCGACACTGTCTCATCTCAGATGAGGAGCGGGCCTCTTGCCA